>NC_034594.1:47773340-47791146 GCF_900095145.1 Mus pahari
GAGGAGGAGGAGGAGAAAGAAAGAAAGAAAGAAAGAAAGAAAGAAAGAAAGAAAGAAAGAAAGAAAGAAAGAAAGAAAGAAAGAAAGAAAAACAACTAGAAACAGAACTAGCTAGAACTATTCTATGGAAAATAATGGTTTATCAAATGGAGTGTAGTATTCATTTCTCTAGGGCATTATTGTTTAAATTAAACATGGTTTTACAGAGCACCATTTTACAATTACAGAAAAATGTAACTTCAAATAATGGCTTCAGAAAAATTCTTCTAAGTACTTAGTGCAGGGTGATTCTGTGATAAAAGAATGGCTAACATATACATTGAGAGCAACTTCTACTACATGACATTTAAAAATCTCTATAAGCAGCCTGCCTTATGGCTGTCCATCATGGGAGGTATGAATGAATGTAAGCCATTTGTGGAGAACTAAGAGTGAGGGGGGAATAAAGACTAAGAAGTACAGGGGAAGAAATAGAAATCAGTGTGCACTGATTAATTGTTACTGAACTGCACATTCATCTGATTGTTCTTAAGTATAAAAGGACTGAGTCGGCTGTTTATAAAAATCGTGGCTCTCCTCTCATTATTTATCTTCTCATTAAAAAATAGGACTGATTAATCATGAAGGTTAAGAAACAAATATTCTGCTTCGAGATTTTTTTGTAAATGCAAAACCAACTCATAATTAAAATAACAAAAACCACAGCATCCTTCATATTTAGGATACTGTTCTTACAGAGCTTGTAAAGAGAGGAAGTTTTCATTTATAATTTGTCAAGACATAGGAATAGATATCTTTCCTCAAAAAGTAATCATCAGTATTGGATTCCATAGCATGTGAACAAAGAGAAAATTTAAATTTTATTTTTCCTAGTAGACACATACAATAAATAACGGTCCTTTTATCCTCTGAAGCAAAGTATCCTATAATTTTCATGTTTATACTTAAGCCAAACTTTCATTGTGTTTATACTCCTAAGTATGACCACTTCATGTGCCATTGTATTTACAGTTCACAGGCATTCCAAAAGACCTGTCACAGGGATAGACAATAAATTCCATTATGTCATCTTTGGGTATGCATCTTTGGGTATTGAAATAGGAAGGGTGTATTGAAAATATCCCAGTAACCTCTAATGACTCACCATAAAGAATATTTTCAGACATGTGTGGAAGTCATCCCTGAATTTGTTTGCTGTCTTAGGTTAAGGAAGAGACGCTATCCTGTTGCTATTGTCTTCAATTACGGCAGTGCATATATATATATATATATATATATATATATATATATATATATATATTTTTTTTTTTTTTTCCAATCTACAGAAGAAGGAGAATCCAAAAAATCTTCAGATTTTAGTTTTATAATTACTACATATTTTTGTCTAAATTTTTTGACCTTAATGTACACAGTTTAATCTTTCTGTGGGTAACTGTCCACATTGTCTTTTAGGTAATTGTAACTTCACCATTCTGGAATGTTCTCAAGCTTGGTCAGAAAAGGATATCCCAAGCAATACACAGCGATGATTCTATGTCATTTTAATGGTGTCCCTGCTGAATGTCTTATGCCATTCTCAGGATTAATGCCATTAAATCATTACTTCACATTTTATTAGCATAATTTGGTTTAATTATTTCTAAAACCTTTATTTGTAACAACCATATTAAAATTCATTCAACAGCCTCTAGACTCTCAATTTTCTCCTTGAATTCCTTGTTTATTCACTAGAACTTTTTGAACTGACTAAGACATTTTACCAGAGAAGAGTATAAATTAGGGCTGGATACATAAGTAAATATTCAGACATAGAATTATTTTAAAATTCTAAAATGTTTAATTAGCAACTCCATTCATAAGGGCATTTGGATCTTAAATTTTAGAAGTAAGGTATTGACAATGTTCACTTTCCCTCAAAGCTCTTCAATATTATTGTGTGAATTAACTACTCAATTTTTTAACAGTAACATAATTTTTTATATACAACATACCAATGAGCTAACAATCTATATTCTTTTAAATTATAATCTAACCAGCCACTATCCCTCCTTTGCTCACTTATGTAGCTCTGGTTGGTCTGGAATTTACAACCCTACCTGGGGTGTCTTGAAACTTCTAATCGCTCAGCCACAGCCTCTCCAGCACTAATATTAGAGATGTTAACCGAAACAGCCAGTTCACACAGTACTGAGCATCCGACTCAGGCCTCAAGAAGGTTAGGAAAGTATGATACTGACTGAGTCAGCTATCCAGAACAATTAACTTTAACAGATATTTCTGGGTACCTACTCTATGTTATATACAGAGATATTTTCTAAACCACATTAAAAAATAGAGTAGGAACATTTGAAAGATAATTAAGGAAAGGGAGAAAGATCACAATTAATGAAAGTATCTCTTGAAATTTGCATAAAATGGCAAATGAAAGAACAATTCTCATTAAAAAGAGTGAGAAATTGGAAAAGCTAACGGTAAGAAAGTACTCTTCAGTTGGGTTTTTGGATATATGTGGAGATATCATGTGAGACATGTAGACGTATCTTGTGAACAGCAACAAAGAATATTCAGGCAGAAAGATTTACAGACAAGATGGTATGTATGTTCTAACCTAAAACCCAAGTAATCCAATACGGCAACATTTAAAGCTGAACAGACCAATAAATAAATAAATAAATAAATAAATAAAAATAAATAAATAAATAAATAAACTGGTAGAGGTGAAAATCAATATAGCCAATACAGAGAAACTTGTTGCGGTTTCTCAAAAATAAATAAATAAATAAAAATATCCCATACAATTCAGCAATCCCACCCAGAGAAAATCAACTCATCATGCCAAAGAAAGAAATGGTTTTTTTGGTGGCCATAAAATTTATCAATGGATAAAACAAGATACAACATCCATAAATATTAAAATATTATGGCACCAAAAGAGGAATATATATGGAATTCAAAGACAGTATATTAATTAAGACAGATAAAGAATAGAAAAACTGACACCATTCTCTCTTATGTACAAAAGACAAAGGTCTGGTGTTAAGAAAGGAACAATGGGAACATGGTTCTCTTCAATTCACTCTGCACACATGTAGCAAAGCAGTATGTGTCCCATTAATATGCACAGTTAATACAGGTAATCTAAAGTAAATTTATAAGAGATTAATTTTGCATTGGAATGTGAAGAAAATAAATCATGAAATGAAGGATGAGAACCCATGTCCACTCATTTGGATTTGAGTATCTAGGAATTGCAACTTTTGTTTAAAAATTCATACAATCGAATCAGTACAGGAAAAAAAAATCATTCAGGAACAGCGTGGGATGGCTGCTAGGATTACTCTGTTAACACCACTGACTGCTCTTCCACAGGATATGGGTTTCATTTGTAGTACCCACATGCTGACTCACAACAGCATGTTCCAGGGTATCCAACACTCCAGCCCGTCTGAGCACTTCATGTGGTGTTCATGCAGGTAAAATGTCCATGCACAGAAAGTAAAATTTGCTTTTAAATTAAAAACTAAAAGAGTTTGGGATCTGCTGTTAAGATCTACCAGCGTGTAAACAATACAGTACTGTAGTAGTTCCAGTTAGAAATTGATTAGAGCCCAACACAAATAAGGCAGTGGAAGTTAAAAGGGATAATGGGGGCTGGAAGGTTGAGCTTGAAACCTGAAGGCATTCTTGAGGGATGATGAAAATGAGGACTAAGAACTTGCTGGCCAAAGGAGTCAGTAACAGGGATAGAAAAGAGAAACTTCTTTATTATGGAAAACATATTTTATTTATGCCTCCATCAAATCCCTCCCTTAAAAACTCAAGGAACCCCATGGAAGAGGAGACAGAAAGAATGGGGAATTCAGAGGGGATGAAGGCCCCCAGAAGTGCAAGGCCATTGAAAACAACTGAGCAAAGCTCCTCTGAGAAAATATTATAGATTTTAGTTAGTACGCGTAGGGGAATCCCAAATATAGATGATTGGCTTTCTTAATCTTGTGCCTTTTCTCAGGGCTTATTTTTTTTTATTTTATTTTATTTTTGTTGTTGTTGTTGTTGTTGGCTTGGCTTGTTCAATGTCAGTATGATGGTTTTCATTCTATCTTTTTTCTTTTTTTTTAAGTTTTTTATTATTTTCTTTATTTACATTTCAAATGCTATCTCGAAAGTTCCCCATACCCTACCCCTGCCCCTGCTCCCCTACCCACCCACTCCCACCTCTTGGCCCTGGCCTTCCCCTGTGCTGGGTCATATAAAGTTTGCAAGACCAAGGGGCTTCTCTTCCCAGTGATGGCCAACTAGACTGATGCTTTTCTGTCATCTAGAGGCCAGTTCTTTTAAATGCTGGGCAGAAAGAGAGTAGATCAAAGTGGGAGAGGAGGAGGGGAGGAACAGGTAGGATTAGAAGGAGAGACTCTATTCTGGTTACACAGTATGAGATAAGAATGTATGTTAAATAAAGGGGGGGGTTAAAATAGCTATAATTTTTATAAGGAAAGTAGTTTTTGTTCATAGACTATTTTCTGATCATGATTTCCTGTCTTCAAACTTCTCCCAGATCCTCCTTACCCTCCCAGCTTCTCACAGAGGAGGAGCACCCTAGCTCATTTCAGAACTCATTATATAACACAGGTACATCACATGCATTCAAAGGGTAGGTAGCAGGTCTGCAAAACAGGTTCACAGATCTGCACCAGGTCCTTTGTGTATGTACAATAGCTTCAGATCCTCCTTACCCTCCCAGCGTCTCAAAGAAGAGGAAATCCCTAGCTCATCTCGGAACTCACCGTATGGCCCCACTACATCACATGCATTCAAAGGGTAGCAGGTGGGCAAACAAATTATGTGCACCTTGCAGACCATTGTTCATTACAAGTGTCATGCTTTATGTCATAAGTCAGCTTCTATAGATAATTAAAATATGCAAATATTTGTAAACTCACACATACGCACACCTACACACATATCTGGCCCAGATAACAATCTCAAAAGTATTGTGTTCATCTGATTCTGAATGACAAATTTATTTCATCTCTCACAGAATATCCGAATTATATTTAGGTGTTAAACTTCACACACAAATGGGCTCATGCATTCAGAAAGAAAAGACTTAAGACTAAAAGCGTTATTCTGCATTAATGTTCTCGCATGCGAAAAAATGAAATATTATAACAAATACCCTGATACTGACAACCTAAGAGGCACAAACTAATTATTTTGTGTGTATCCCTAGATAGTTTCATTCAATTAGCTGCATGACTCAGTTCAAAAGGTGATTAATTGGCCTGTGTTTCGTAACACAGAATTACCATCCCATTTACGATACATGCAAAAACAGCTGAGAAATTTAAATTTTGAGCTTAATCACCTTGTCAAAATATTAAAGAGAGAAATAAGGGGAAGGGTAATTGGCATGGAAAACCTTTCCTGATAGGCAACAATTTCCCACTGGCCCTAACCTGCATTCTGTACAGAAAACACTTGTCCATCATCAGCCAGCACTTCTGCAGGTGGAACGCAAAAGGGCCTCGTTTGCTTACCCGCTTGGAAGGACTGAACAAGGATTAGTTTTACCTGAGAGTTATCGGAAATCCCAGGAACTCTCAGAGTAACGGTATGCCTTATTCTCTTGAAATCCAATCATCTTAGCTAGAGACGATGGAAAAGTTTAATTATTACATTGAAATGAAGATTACTAGGTTGGACTTTTTTCCATTGCTCTATTCTATCTCTAAGCATAACTTCTACAAATGATGAATACATGTGTTATACATACTGAATGCCTAAGAAGCATGCTGTCTTTCCATTGTTCATTTTTCAAAAATGAGTACCTGAAAAGATATATTTTACAGACTCAATCTTAGCTTCTTCTCTTTGGTGGATGAGGACTGAAAATATCTAGGAAGTTTCAGTGTAACAGTCATTTAAATGTTCTTGGATTTGCTTTCATTTTTGTTGCACCATTAAACAGCTGTAATCAGATATTATCAAATATTACTTGGGGATTTCTAAGACTGATACTTCCACATTTCAATATGGGAGTACTAGTGAGCCTGTCTGGTAATTCGTGAAAGAATTTCAATTCTTTTATTTTTGTCCACACTGTAAAGCTCATTTGCAAAGTTCAAAATCTATCATTTGCGATTTTTATTAGATATTTTCTTCATTTACATTTCAAATGCTATACCGAAAGTCCCCTATACTCGCCCCCTGCCCTGCTCCCCAACCCACCCACTCCCTCTTTCTTTGGCCTGGCATTCTCCTGTGCTGGGGCATATAAAGTTTGCAAGACCAGGGGCCTCTCCTCCCAATGATGGCCGACCAGGCCATCTTCTGCTACATATGCAGCTAGAGACACGATACTGGTACTGGTTAGTTCATATTGTTGTTCCTCCTATAGAGTTGTAGACCTTTCCAGCTCCATGGATACTTTCTCTAGCTCCTCCATTGGGGGCCCTGTGTTCCATCCAATAGATGACTGTGAGCATCCACTTCTGTATTTGCCAGGCACTGGCATAGCCTCACAAGAGACAGCTATATCAGGGTCCCTTCAGCAGAATCTTGCTGTACTACCTTATCTTATGAGACATTAGTAGATTTTTCTAGACAAAGCAAAAACTGCCATTTAATAACTTAAAATATCCAAGCAAGGTAATAATTCAGCATAATCATTTGAATATGTTTGGGTTAAAATGTCAAATATCTTCCATACTACTGATTTTTAAAAAGCTGTGCAGTAGTTAGAAATTGTCTCAAGGAAACAAGTAAGACAGTATTGCGGGCCTAAGTCAGCAGGCCAATGCTAATCTCTAGATTACCATAGTGTTGAATCACATCTTATTTTTCAAACATGTTATCTGTATTACAATACTAAACTATAGAAACTGCATGCTCATGCCTTTCTGGGTGTCTCATGACTTCAAGTTCAACATTCCAGACTCCAAGGCAGGATTACAGCCAGGAATTGGAGATCAGCCTGTGCTACAATGAAAGTTTTGGGACTAGGCAAAAAAGCAGGACTATTTCTTAAACAAAACAGGAAGAAGAAAGGGAGAAAAAGGAAGAAAACGGAGGGAGAGAGGGAGAGAGGAAGGGAGGGGGAGGGCAAAAGAGGGCGAGAGAAAGAGAGAGAATGAGAATGTAGGGCTCCCCATCTGATCTCTTATACACAACATGTCTAGAGTGAAAAAAGTCCTTCAACATTTCCTCCCCAGATGAAAGCACCAGGCACTTTCCCTTGGAGTTTGCAGCCCTATAGGAAGAGCAACAATATCAACCAACCAGAGTCCCAGAGCTCCCAGGGACTAAACCACCAACAAAGAGTACACATGGAGGGTACCATGGCTCCAGCTGCTAATGTAGCAGAGGATAGCCTTGTCTGGGCATCAGTGGGAGGAGACACCCTTGGTCCTGTGAAGGCTTGGCTGCCCCAGTGTAGGAGAATGCCAGGGCAGTAAGTTGGGAGTGCTTGGGTGGATAAGGGAGCACCCTCCTAGAAGCAGGGTGAGGTGATGGGAGTTTCCGGAGGGGAAACCAGGAAAGGGAATAACATCTGAAATGTAAATAAATAAAATATCCAATAAAAAAATGTGGTGTCAGAAGAGTGGGCCCAGGCAAATACTTTGAACCAAATAAAATGGCGTTGCATTTCCACACTACTGTACACTTGCTTTGTGGTATGTTTATCCCAAGGACATTCTGTTTCGCAAATATAATAACACCAATCTGAATGAAACTGTGACTTTAGAGAAATGGGACTCGCTTGTAGATCAAAACATAGCAACTGTAAAAAGATACTGTGTTTGGACAGCAGCTTGCTTAGCAGCACAAGCTTCCCACTGTCCCTCATTTCCTGTTTACTGCTTTCTATACATAATGGCTGCAGAGGTAAATAATCGCTTTATAACCACCTGGGAGATATCATCCACCAGATGACCCTAACATTTTAAAGGGTTTTTGTTTTTGTTTTGTTTGTTTGTTTGTTTTGGTTGGTTGGTTGGTTATTGTTGTTTTGCTTTGGTTTGTTTGTTTGTGTTTTATTTTGCTTTTGTTGTTATTTTTCTGGGTTGGTTTTTGTTTGTTTTGTAAAGTACTACTTAGTTTGGAACTAACATAGTGGTTTGTACATATTGTTAACAAACCTGCACCCTCTCTATGTCACCTATAATTAATTCAGTCTGATTGTGCATGTTTAATCGTTTTTCTTTCAGTTTATCAATCAATGAATGAATCAATCTCTTGACTATTGGCATGTGAAGGATGATTCCAATTTCTATTACATTCCCATTGCTATTGTTTTCAGAAATAACATCAGTTTTCTTTAGATATGCTCATTAAAAATATTTAATTATTATTTAAACAAAGCAACTTTGCAACTTTTTCAAAACTTTTAATACATACCAATCCTTACCAATTCAATTACAAATTTACCCTTTGATAGCAAACAAGTTCACAATAGGCTGTATTTTTAAGTTATACTTATTACATATCTACAAGTAAGTTACACATCTCCTGGCTATAGAGATGCCATCTGCCACTTCATTTTTTGTTGCTACCCTGACTAGATCAAGGTGTAACCAGCTTTTAGCCAGTTTTTCTGTTCCAAAGGAGTATAGATAAAATTCTCACAACAACCCCAGTTAGTCTCGCAACAAACCCAGTTAGTAAAGAAAATAAAACAACCCCACAGTGCTTTCTTTGTCCATGAATAGACCATTTGTCAATTCAACTATCAACTTATGGTTGGAAAAACATGTGTACAATTGGAAGACAATTTTCTTCTTATTCTACAAATGTGGCTCAAGATAGGATGGCCCAAGGATGTAACAAGTGCCTCTCTCTTTAATTCTGTAAGCAATGATCACAGATGTGTAATGATATTGCTCAAGTGTAAGAGGCACAGATTTCCCGGATGACAGGAATTGAAGTAAATGGAGGTGGAAGATGTCAGCTATGGGTATGTGTAATGAGTGGATCTCTGAGAATACGACTCACACACAGTGAGTAGCATAAATAAGAGTCCAGGAAAAGAAATAACTACTGTCTTTTCCTTAGTTGTCTTTGAACCCCACAAATGCCCTTGCTCTTTAGGGGATTAATAACTGGAATAAAGTGAACAAAATAGGTGAAAATAAGTTGGAAAAAATATGTTGAAAAGATTATAATATTCTTAGTGGCTCCCTCATGTTTATGACTGCTTTAAACACTATAGCCAAGAATTAGAATCACCTAGTTGTCCATCACCAGATGAATAGACAATGAAATTTATGTGTATTTATACAATAAAATTCTACAATAGTACATCAGGAAAGAGAACAGGAAAGATGAAAATCTTCCGCCTGATCCTCTTTCTCCATGTCTTCAGGCCTCTTCTGTTTCTGCTCTCTTCACTCTCTGCACCTCTCCCTTCCCCCTTCACTTCTCTGTCTTCCTGGCTACCATGGACTCAACTGAACAGTCTCTTCCCCTCCATGTGTTTTACCATCTTAGTGCTATGCTTCCTGTCACACTATAAGCAGTGGAGGTGTACACCTCGGAATGAAATCACTATAACCACGAACCAATCCCTTCCCCTCTTTTAAATGATTTTCTTAATATCAGGTACATGGTGAGAAGTCTAATAATATGCTAAGTATCATTTTTAAACTAAAGCTGCAATTTATTAAACATTTAAGTCATGAGAACTCCAACAATCTATTCTAATTGAATGTCTAATAATTAAGATTATCAGTAATAAGTTGGTTTCATAAATGAATACATTGCATTATAAAGTATATGTGCATATTTTCTTAATATATAAAAGGAATAGAAGAAAGAAAGAAAATTTAGATACCATGCCATATATATATATATATATATATATATATATATATATATATATATATCACATCACACATTTTATGTAATAATAGATATTACTATACCACTTTACAGTTATGAAAACAAAAACTCAGAAAATATAAGCAACTTTCCATGTGGTGCAAATAAAAATACTTTCTCATTTAACTCTAGATATACAAATTGTAGTCTCTGATTTTATTACCATACCACTTATTAATAAATAGAAAATAAAATTACTTAATTTGAGAAGTCTTGATTAATATAAAAAAATCATAACATATCACTTTCCTTTAGTGGAGTTTAAGAAAGACAAATGCTGGGACGTTGAAAACCTAGAAATAGTAGAAATATTACTTTTTAGCCTGCATATACTGGAATATATGTTTGTTCTAGTTGCAAAGTTTGACATTGTAGTACTTTTTAAACATATGATAGAATATCAACCTGGTACAATAACATGTGCCTGAAGCCCCACAACTTGAATATTATGGAACAAGAGATAAAGTGAGAGTAATTAGGAAGTTTACATATTTTATTATTATATTATCATAAGTTATATCAATAAATTAAACTTTTATGAGAAAAATAAGATTGCTATCTTTCAAATAATATGTTGCTAAGTATTGTTACTTCTTTGATAACTTTTCATACTTAGGTTTTTATGAAAGAAATTAGTTTAATATGAAGGAAATTAAACATCTGGATAAATTAAGATTAATATACAAATTACAATGTGTACATTAATATACAAACAATAAAGTAAGATTAATATACAAATACAGAGAAAAGTACAGAGGGCTACACTGCAGATCACATCTGCGTTTGTCCTGATTTTGTACATGCTATTGTTATTAAACATAATCATGGCCATATATATGTTGAAGATGCTAATAATTTTTCTGTTGTTTAAATTATTTCATCTTTAGGCTTGAGAAAAGTGAGTTGTTTGCAATGAGGAAATAATATGACTAATGCAGACCTTACCAGTTACATCAAAACTGGCACATTAAAAAAAAGGGTTTCCACTCCTAACCATTTTCCAAACTGTGGCAGCAGTTCAAAATAGATCCCTAAGTGCCTTTTGACAAAGTGAAAATTTGTTTTACATTATGATTTCTGGGCAATGATTCTAGGAAAATGTGCTAATTAAGTTCAGAAGGCAAACAAAAAGAGATATTTCACATATCCCAATATATAGTCTTTTGTAATACTATGTATAATGATAATTATTAATTTTGTTTTTCAAATGTTACTAATAACAGACTGTATTTAATTACCATGTATGTAATGATAGAATTAGTTTTTATTGGTAACACTAAATAATTACCAACAACTTTATAAACTGAGAATAAAGCTATTGCTTTACTGTGGAGTTGCTAACAAGTTTTCATATTCTGTCCACAGTAGGTGGGACCCAGAGGATGATTACCCACGTTTAACACTTGAAAGGTAGAAAAAATGATTCTGAACATATTCGAATGAGGAAATTGTATTTGAGGACATAGATATGTATTTCCTTCATTTGGAAATTCCATATTATATACCTGAATAGTTATTGTACAGTATCCCAGAAGTATGTGATTGAAAGCACACACCAGTTAGAGAGAAAAATAAATTTTAATTTTCTTATTATTTTTTTAAAGATTTATTTATTATATGTAAGTACACTGTAGCTGTCTTCAGACACTCCAGAAGAGGGCGCCAGATCTTGTTACGGATGGTTGTGAGCCACCATGTGNTCTTCAGACACTCCAGAAGAGGGCGCCAGATCTTGTTACGGATGGTTGTGAGCCACCATGTGGTTGCTGGGATTTGAACTCAGGACCTTTGGAAGAACAGTCGGGTGCTCTTACCTGCTGAGCCATCTCACCAGCCCAATGAATTTTAATTTTAAAAATTAAATATACTCATTTTAGAAACAGAACAGAACCTATTAAAGTTGGCATATACATGGAACTATATTTTAATAATATTGTACTTTTAATGTCTTCAACATTTATTTTTCTCATACTCTGTAAAATTTCATATAATCCTGACCTTGTACAACAGATCTATAGTTACCAACAACCAAGAAGTTGAGTTTGTAAGATCTAGTTTTGAAAAAAACAACAAAGCTGTTATTCCATAGCCAAACCCTTTTCTGGAATGCATGGGACCCTAGGTTTTACCGCAATTATATATATATATAATTCATTCAAATTCATTGAAAATGCTAATTTGTTAAAATTTATGGAGGGCTATTACTATTACTAAAATATGTAATGAGATTTACCCATATTTGTTAAACTGTTCACAATAAAATTGTTTTTTTAAATAAAAAGGGAATCCTTGTTAAGCACCATAAAATTGCAATTAAAAGTAAATTATAAAAAGTCCTTAAAACTGCATCTTTATGAAATGCAATACAACAGTCTAGGAATTATAAATTATAAAATTATTTCATTGATGACTTTATTTACACTTAATTCTCAGAAGAGACAAGAAATAAATTAGAAAAACTTCTAGAGCTGCCTGATAGTAGCAAAAAAAAGTGAAGAAATATAAGTAATTATTTTGCTCAGTTATACTACAATTAGGTTATTGTTTAATGAAAAAATAAATTAGTGTGGGACATATGAAAGAGCAATATAGTTCAGGTTAGCTAAGTAATACATTACTGAAACGACTATGGTCTTCCATTGGTGCTAACTTTGTTCTATATTAGCAGAACTTCAACTGATGCTCTTGTAGTAATACCCTCATGCCTTCTTAGTAGCTCCTGACCATCGAAAAATGCATAGCCTGTGTCGTGGCCATTTGTCCTGAGGCCAGAGGGCACTACACTTTGAAGAAGCAAGCTCTCCGAGGAAGACTGCTATGCATGGACATTTCTGATCTTACGTGTGCCTTCATTTTCATAATTAACTCTTGCACTGTCACTTTAACACCCACAAAGTTTAGTCTTGCCCTTTCCTCCCTCAACAAAGTCCGGTTCTCCTCCTTTTAAGAGAGGAGAACTCCTTCCATATTTATGTGAGTCGCAAAGATCAGGTTGCCTGGCTTATGCAGCCTGTATTCACTGAACCATCTCCCTGGCCCACAGATGTAATGTTATCACTTTTGTCCACTGCTGGTGAACACCTCTAACAGGACTATTGTACAAATATCATAATCTGCCAGAGTGTTCGCTCACAGCCATTCTCTCTGCTACCATTAGTTTTTTCTGATTGCAAAGACATTGTAATCACTGAAACTGGAAGACAAAGGAAACTTCTTAATTCTTGCTTTGCCTGTGTATCTGATAGCCAGTTTCTTCCTGCTTCCCCCATCAGTTACATAATATACTGCCTCCAAGATCTTAACGCTTCTATTCTGTATTTACATTGAAACAATGAATACTCTTTTCTATAATATATACATTACACTATAATATATTACATTACACTTTCTTAAAAAATTCATAATCCAGCCTCTCATGACCTTTTTTTCCTTTCTCAAACCTAACAGAGTTTAATACACCACAAAATCATTAAATTTCCTATCTCCTACATTTCTTACTACTAGAAGTGTCCGACTTGTTGATTAAATCCTTAAATACTAATCTCTAGTGTCACTACCCATATCAAACCATCTCTGAATAATTAAGCTACATTACACATAACCATAAAAACACCTTAAGTAACTATTATTTAGATTATAGCACTGTATTAATATCATTTGCTTATATTTTTTCATAATATTCAAGCATACAAAAACAAGAGTGGGAATTATTTCACAACTAACAATGATATACAGAAAACATGCAGTCAGGTTTCCTGTCATGCGCCTAATGAGTTAGTATGTAAAGAACAAACCAAGCCCAACCTTTGTTTTTAATTAAAGAAAATTTCACTGACATTTTTATTTTAATTAATTTATTGTTTTTACACTCCATGTTTTATTCCCACCATCCACCCTCTGACTCTTCCACATCCCATACCTCCTCCCCACTTCCTGTCTCCACGTGGATGTCCCCACCCACATCCCACCTCACCTCTAAACTCCCTGGGGCCTCCAGTCTGACTTTTCAATCACCTCTACATTTGAAGCAGATACAAATGGCTTCTTTGTCTAGTGCCCCCTCTGGAGCCTCACTCAGCCCAACCACTTTCTTCCCTGCCTTGTTCCTTAGAGTTGGATCTTCACCTTCTCTGTCCCATTTTCTCAGGAGAAATCACAAGGGCCTTTTAGAATAAAAATTACACACTTCAGACATAACAATTAGTTTTCTCTAGATTCTACAGATTTCAGTTCAAATAGGATTTCTGTTCTTCACAATATGAACACACACACACACACACACACACACACACACACACACACACCCCTCTAATGTCTTTCATCATATTTCATTACATTTTTCTCTTTTAACACTTAGCTCAGTTTATAATTGATTTGCTGGCAATAATAATAAAGTTATTTTTCATTCTGGAGACCGAAACTTTTGAGTTTGCTTAATCTTATATGAACAGTAGACCTGGAAAACAGCAGATATCCCTAGGGGAAAAAATTCCTAAATTAATAGTGAACAACATCATTTTAAAATTATTAGAATTTTATTTATTTAGTTGGTGAGCATACATCATGGTTTGGGGGAAGTCTCGGACAAATTATGGGAGTCATTCTCTCTTTCCATTATCAATCTGAAATCATCGGTATGTGCCCTTCACACTCTACCATCTCACTAGCCCTTTAGTAGTAGGATTTTGTGAACATGTGGTACAGGAAACTTTAAGACTTTGTAAGTATACATATCTTACTGTGAAAGTAGTCCCCCTCTCTGCAGGACACATATTCACTCATGGGTCTTCTTGGTTCATGTAATGAAACTGCAAGTATGGTTGGTCTTGACAAAGATTCACACTGTGCATTTCACAGTGGGTGAGTATTTAGCTTGTTCTGAGTTCTTCCCCAATTATCTATTGAGCATCTGGTAGCTTAACGGAAGTGATACAGGACTCACAACACACAAGAGAGTAAGTGCCACTTGGGTCATATATATTTTAACACCAGTCAGTAACTCTCACAGTACAATTTCTCACCTACATCTCCTGGGCTTCAGATATTATATTACATATATTCTTTACGTTTGTACATGTATGCACAGCAACCCTTGCTTCCTCATGGAGCAAAATTCCAAAGGTGATGCCTTAGAAATATATATTCAACTTCAATAGTCCCATTTAAATTCTTTTCTGCTTCTATCTGTACTTTTAGGACTGTCTTTGGAACATTATCTCTTCCATATTTTAACTCCATAGACTCCAGTTACCTCAAACACAAAATGATATATCCTAACACTGGCACAATCATAGTGGGATTGTAAAGATTCGTTTGAACGATCTGTGTAAAACACCTAGTCGAATTTTGCTAAATAGCAAGTGTCCAGGAAATCTTAGTTGAACACAAGTATTTAGAAATATGCTAGAGACTGAAAAAAAAATTACAAAATCATGAATAAAAGTAATAGAATATTACAAAGTTCTGACTAGGAGGCAAAATTCAAAACTAGAGAGCTGTGTCTGTCAAGTAGCTGGATTGGCTCTTGCTAGCAGCTCAAGTCTTGTTTTTGATACACGACTGTTGCCACTTTGATAGCTTTGCAGAACTCCACCTCCAAAGCAATCAGATAAAGAATGCAAAAGGAGCCATGACAATTGATTTGACTGAGGAGCAGGCATGAAGGTAAGCACACGGGACACCCTCAGGACTGCAAAGGCTGTACATTCATCTCAATTTATTTACATGTCAATTAATGACCCAAATGGCTCTCTGTCTTATAATAAGAAATGATCATTTCCAACTGAAGTTGCCAAAATTCCTATTAATTCGAGTTAATATTCTGCGGTGAGTTTTAAATGAAAAGAAAACATGTTCTTAAAGAGCACTGTTCCCTTCGTGAATATTTCCACTTTATTGCTTTTGAATGGCCCAAGTTCAAATGAGACAATTAAATGCTGTGTCTTTTTTCGTTGTTCAGAGGCGAGAAGAAGGTAATTTGCTGCTTCATGCATCTGTTTCCTCATCAGCACAGTGAGGACCAGGCTAATTAGGGGATGGAAACAATATGGTCATATGGATAGGCCAGATTGCTTGTCACTCAGGTATTCAATATGTGAGCTCTGTTCTGAGGACAGGAAAGAGATAATGATTCTCTGGCATCTCTCTTGCAATCCATGAAAAGGAAGGACTGGGCAAGGGCTCAGATGTTTACGTACTTATTTTTAGAGTGCATTTTAAGAATAATCCTACTGGGCCATGTCATTCATTTTGTCTTTGAAGAGCGATCAGTATTAGGAAGTGTCAACCAAGGCTAGTAATTTCCATAGAGAATTCAAGAAGTCAGCAAATTCACTTAACTTCTGCTCCATTCAAGCAGATTAATTATTCTGCATATGTTACGGGCCAAAAAATAAATAAATAAAAGTTCCAACACAAACATAAGTAAATATGTCATATTTTCAGAGATTTTAATGTAACTAACTAGATTCATTAGGGGGAAAGTGATACCTTAAAATCATGACTCATTATAGAACTCATATCAGGTATATTTTCCTTCAGCAATCTGTCTAGGTCACTTAAGGCAGTTAGAACTACACACAAGTTCTTAAACAATACCAAAGAGTGGGTAGGATTTTGAAGAAAGATCTTGAAAGTTCCAAAGCAAGTACAAATAGAAGCTATAAATAAATAAATATAAGACCTAAGTGAGAGGGTATAGATGTAAGCATTTGGAATCAATGTATCTAAAAATTATATATACATATATATTAAATATAATATATAATATATATTATGAGTCTATAAAGCATACACACACACACACAAACATATATATATATATATATATATATATATATATATATATATATATATATAAAATGTCTATAAAGAGTCTAGGTTTTTTTCATGACATATCCTTGGATTTATCTGGGGACCACTGTCTCCTTTATTAATGATGCATAGACTTTCAACTGCACTGGGGTCACCACTTTTCAAGAGATGGTTGTGTGAAGTGCTATCACAAATCTTATATCTTTCTACCAAACCCCAAGGATCTGTTTGGCATATGGATGGCAACTTAATCTCTCTTCAGCATTTGACTCTGAATTCTTACATTTGTTATACTACATTATATCCTTACTACAAAGTTTGTCTCTAATGATGACTACTGTACTTAAGTCCCTTTGCTCCTCAAAGTGCCATAACATCCAAGGATATTTTTATGAAAAAATATTAAAATTAGGACCAAGATGAAATGACTTTAATAGTAAAATCCATCAAAAAATAATTAGCATAAAGAAATGTCTTCTAAATATGTTTACTCCTTAAGCCCCAGATTGCTTCCATGACACTTCCTTCTCTCACTGCTGAGATCTGCCTTAAACCCTCCAACAAATCATTAATCTCTAAAGCTATAGCTACCTCTTTCTCCTACCATGGACTATGCACAAAGCATCTACTGTATCTCTGTAACTCATGAAAAATCCAATTAAACCATGCTCTAAGAAGCATCCTTCTCTTGTTAAGAGGAATTCTTGGGGTATGCATGGGAATTCTACCACTCAGCTATGTGTTCACGCTTGAAAGGGATTCATATGAAAGCAAGAAAACCCACTGTTGACTATATATGTCAAAAACTATGCTTAAATGTCATGTCATTACCTCATTAAAGCATTTTATCTCCAGTATACTGAATGTTTTGCCCATCTTTCTATTTTGGTGATGAAGAAATTAGTCTCAGTATCACAATATCAGCAAATAAAAGATGATTTTGTCTGACCCTGAATATCTGCTCAGAACCACTTATAATCCTACCTGTTTGGTTGCCTCCAATAGAACTTTCAACTGAGGGATATCGAATGGTTGAGAAACACCTGAAAAAATGTTCAACATCCTTAGCCATCAGGGAAATGCAAATCAAAACAACCCTGAGATTCCATCTCACACC
>NC_034594.1:47792096-47794917 GCF_900095145.1 Mus pahari
TGGGTGGGTAGGGGAACAGAGGTGGGGGGAGGGGTATGGGAAACTTTCGGGATAGCATTTGAAATGTAAATAAAGAAAATAATAATAAAAAAAATGAAAAAACAAAAAACAAACAAAAAAAAGAACTTTACAATGAAGGTGATATGCTGATGCTAAAAGAGACAAGTAAACTTTCTCTAGGATTAACATATGAAAAACATGCATCCTAGACAGGAAGAAAAACAAGTGATGCAAAGAAATTTTGATGGGATCGAAAGTCTTTTGAACAGCTGTATCATTATAACACCATCATTTACCATCATTGCTACCAGATACAATGTCCTGATCTCACATTGAAGATCTCCAGAATAGATACCTTATGGTACTAGAATGGCGTCTCAGCATCAAGAATAGTTCTACTCTTTTTCTGTTACATTTATAAATAAAGATATATACTTCTGAATATATTTATGCATATTCAGATACCCCAATTAAATAAAAATCCTTATTATATTTTCACAATGTACCCCTGTAGACATGAATCTCTACTGAGAAAAAGAAGGCCTTTTAATCTGCCTCTATGTAGGTGAACAATCTACAAGGAAAATAAAACAATGAAAGTAACTTCTGATTGTTTAGGAAAAGATAATATTTCACCTATTCAATAGAATGAATAGAATGCCACTTCATTAAAAATCTAGGTGAAACAAAGGCTCCTGCTCCTGTGAAATGGGATCTTACCAACAGATATTCCACAAACGCACTCCACTGGGAAGGAATAGTGTATGAAAACCTTAGCACATAGAAGAACCTCAAGGAGGTCAAGGGGACAGAAGAAAGAACAGCGAGAGAAAAGAAATGTTAAGCAGGTACAACACCACATAGTTTCTTCTTGCTCAAGGTGAATCCTCTGGGTATCATTTAAAGAGGAATAGAAACCTTTAAAGTTGGTGGGGCAGCATTCCATAAATTTTGAGTAAAGAACTGACGAGCAATTAATATTTGTTCCAATCAGATAAGGATAGTGCCCCATTGCAAATTACAATTTTTTGTGAAGTACACATGTAAATGCTGTCTGTGGGTTGAACTGGGGTGCGCTTTTGCTCCTGCCAGTAGCAGGGGAACACCACAGAGAAGCAAAGAATCAAGCCGTAGGCACTGTTGGCATCACTAGCATGCTATACAGTTATGGCTTAAGCCTTAAGCATCTCGAAATGGTGCTGGCTATTGCTATATTTGATTATAGTTTTAAGTGTATTCAGAGATTTTCCAACAGGAAGACTTCATATTACTAATGTTATGATTAGGCAGTTAGCATTAGCAGTGAGGTACTTGCTGGAAGGAATGTACATTTGTAGTTGTGTCTCGTGAAGCAGCCTTTGAATTAACATAAACATAATTGCCCTCTAGATTTTTAATGCTTTTAACATGCATATTTTGGAACAAAATATTCAATAAAGTTATTATAAAGTTATTTTAAGGATCTGTTCTTAGACTTTTGTGGATAGATTGAGAGTGTGATATGCATATCTGTAAGAGCACACTTGTGATATTATAGTATATACTATATATATATATATATATATATATATATATTCTAAACCATGCATTATATTATATAAATATCACACATACTATACATAGGTAAAGTTATTGACATGTAAATTATACCATATGCATACATACCAATAATTTTTGAAAGCAGATTTTAATGAACTAATGTATTGAAACCTTAAAAAGGTACAAACTTCTCATTATTAAACAGCAGACTATTTTATAGGAGTTGTATCATACACATTATAAGCTGTCATACAGAAAACACAAGGAAAAAAGAACACCCTTTAACTCCAGTCTAATCGTGCTTTTCTGTCTATACCAGTGAGAAGAAAAGAAAAACCCCTGACCTACAGTTAAAATTCTAGTTCGTCTGTTATAGGACCAATACAAAATTTAACCCTTTCATCGCCACACTTTTCAACTGTAAACCAACAGTGGAACTTGCAAAGATGAAGAATGGTTAAGATGGGGAAACAACTGGCACCTCTCTGAAGTTTAATGAATATCTCTTCCCTTCTTTTCTCTTCTGGGAAATCATTCCTACAGCATGCCATAAAAGAGCAAGTCGCAGCCGCGCTGCCTAGGATTGAAACCGCACAGGAATGGCCGCCCAGGCACGAAGCATTTAAGAAAAGTTTAAAAATAGTGTTCAACTGTTGCCAGGGTGAGACTTCATGTGTCTAAAACACTTCAGCACTAACACACTATAGAGATATTTGAACTGTTGTTGGTTTGTGAATCTTGTATATCTCAAATGTGGTGATGATAAGCAATCGTTGAGGCTGTGAACACTAAGTGTGACCCCCTAAGTTAATAACTCACATCACATTTCTTAATCTATCCACTAGAGATTTACTTACTAAGGCAGGCATGGTCTATTTGGACATTTAGAATAATTTTACATAATACTGACACTGACCATGACAGTCTTTTGATTCAGAAACATGTGGATGAGTAAGGTGCTTTCATCTGGGAATGGTTGGACACAAACTAAAACAAAACAAAAATCAATCAAATCATATTCAAAGAATTAAAAACTCAAATTCTTAAGATTTAGAAACACTTGGAGATGAGATAAAGTGCACCAAATCTTAGAAGACATTTGTAGCCACAGGAGAATAGAGTATTCAACCAAGCTCAGTCAATGGTTCTCTCTGTGTGTTTATCTCTGCCTCTGTCTCTCTCCGTCTCTCTCTGTCTCTCTGTCTGCCTCTGTCTCTCTCTGTTTTTTTCTCTCTTTCTGTTTCTGTGTGTGTTTTTCTCTTTGCTTCTCTCTGTATCTCTC
>NC_034594.1:47795058-47812289 GCF_900095145.1 Mus pahari
TGTGTGTGTGTGTGTGTGTGTGTGTGTGTGTGTGTGTGTGTGTGTTTCATCACCTGATTCCCAGCCTTATACATATGGCATCATGGCCTTGTACTAAACAAGAACTTATAAGTCAGGGAGTAGGCAGAGTCTAATCACTTTTCTCAGGCAGCTTAAAATAAGAAGACAGGTGCCCACAAAGCACTGCGTAACTCCCCAGTCCTCTCAGAGCAAAGGTCACAGGATCTGCTGAGCTTCTATCCTCATCTCCCCATGAAATTAACTAGATCACTGACAGGATATTATTAGTGCATAATGTTGTGGGGAAAAAGAAATCAATCATGTAATGTGCACTGAAGATCCATAAGGTCTGGTGACTGTCTTTCAAGTGAATGCATCACAGGTGTAACCCTCACGGAGCTTCCTCTCAGAATAATACATTTTGTCTATGCAAAGACTGGATTCTTTTGACTGTTTTCCTCACATTAGAATCTTTAAACATTACATTTTCAAACTTTGTTAATAAACCTATATTATAGACATACTAAACTTTCTATTAAAATATTTTCAGGCTCTATAGCAAATTCCCCCTTTTTTCTGCACAAACTTATTTAAGATTCAGGTATTAACTATTTTTCCTTCGTTGTCTGTGCATCTCCTCCATCTTCATTCACCATCACCTCAAATTCTTCAGAATCTACCCATAGTTTCCCTTCATGTCTGATATTAATCTCAAAACTCTGAACCAAATTCTATTATCATATTCCTTAAACACTCCATGGAGAATCATGTTCTCATTCTTGGCAGGGGTACTAGTTATCTGATGTGATTTGTCTGTGGAAATGTACATGACCACATACTAACACTTTGTGCTTCATTTGTATTCGTGTGCTATATTTACTATGAATAATATCTGTCCTATATTTCAGTGGTGACTTCAGATTGTCACATTAAAATCTTTAGCAAAATACTGGATTCACTTAAGTAAGTAAAGGCACAGGAGCAAAGCAAAATCATACATTTGATATGCCCTAAATTAAAAACAAGATTTGATTCTAGATAGTAGAGTTCCTTCTCCAAGTATCATGCCCATATTAAAAAAGAATGTTTATCTGCTTAATACAAAGGCAATGAACAGTATTCATTGAAAGCTAAATATCTAAGATTTCAGAAAGCAACATTATCTGTAGCAACTAAGAATTTTAAGGAAATGAGTTAATTTTGTTGCCTTTGATTTTTCATCAGCCTTTTGTCTATTATTTCTGGCTCTGGAAGACAAAATTCATGAAGGATATAAACAGTTTTCAATAATGTATCACATAGTAGGAGTAACCGTTTGAATTTTACGTTTTTCATATAGCTCAGGCTGAGACAGCACACCATGCACTGTGTTGCCTACAGGCTCTGGGGACAGGGTGGACTGCTTAGCTCACTGGGATCTGTATCTTTCCTGCTCACTGCAGCCATGCCCCTCGTGCATTCTTCTACCACTGAAATATTCGCCATCTCTATATTTTTAATTAACTCTAACCTATTTGCAAACCAGGTTTGTAAAAATTCATTTCTTTTTATCTTCTGTATGTCAGTATTTTGGCTGCATGTATATCTGTATGAGGGTGTCATATGCTCTTGAACAGCAACTCCCATCTGGGTGCTGAGAATTGAGCTGGAGGAGCAGCCAGTGCTCTTAACCAATGAGCCCTCTCTCCAAGCCCCTGTTTGCTGTTTCTGAGTGTTGATGCTGCTCTTGCCACATTGATTCTCACCTTTGGTCCCTGTCTTTTTCTAAGGCTCTTACTGCTCCCGGGTCCTAGAATACTACTTTGTGAAGTCAGAGATCTCTAACAAAGTTCTGTGGCCACAACAGTGATGCACATACCAGTGTGGTATACATTTTGATTTTTTTTATGATCCTTTTCTATTAAAATAAACATAGAAGCTGAAGACTATGATTTATTTCATTATCAGAAAAAGCCAGAGGCAATACAGCTGAGGCAGAAAGCAGGGAAAAAACAACAACAAAAAACAAACAAACAAACAAACAAAAAACAAAAAATAAAGTTGAGGAAGCTTTTTAGTACCGTCAAGGGTCTGGTTTCTGTCATCAACACTCCAGAATATCCCAGTCCCTTTTTCAGTTATGTGAGCTGCAACTTACCCTGTGATGTCTTTTCTGTATGCCTCTCCAAGTCTTTAGGGAGGTTAAGGTGTGCCCTCACCCCATTACCTTCTCTTTCTATAACATGTCTCAGTAAACTTAAGCGGCTGTGTTTGGGTATATTTCCCACTTAGGAAACAAATCTTTGGAAGCTATGAACATGTGTCGAGACTAGCGTACAGTTTGTTCTTTTCACGCAGAGAAACTAGGCGGCCCCTACTAAATTATAAAAATGGACTAAATGTAAAACAAAAACAAAAACAAAACAAAACAAACAAACAAACAAACAAACAGGACTGAGATAAGAGCAGTTAGTAGAGAAGCAGATAGAAGAACATGGTCACAGGACACGGCCACATGGTCATTTAGCACAAGCATCATGCAGTCATGTGATCATTCAAGAGCAACTGCCCCCAAAACATCAATGACAGACTTTAAACTTTAAATGCACCGTGAAGAAACAGAATATAAAAGAGGGGGGTTTAAAAGCAAACAAAACCAGAATATTTGAGGGTCTGCAGTACAGATGGATCAGAAGGACCAGAGGGCTGGAAATATTAGTCATAGTTAGAATGGAGAATGTATGAAGAAAAGTGTGCCATCTCAGAGCAGAAAAGCCATGACTGATGGGCCCACAGTCACATGGTGTGCTGCAGTAGGATTTAAAATAGATGCTAAACTGCATTGCCTTAAAGTGAAGCTTTTCTTTTTGTTTGCTTGGGTTTTTTTTATTTTATGTTTCTTTAATTTTTGATAGTATAGCTAGAAAGAACTACGTTATAGTGAACTTGTAGTTAGCTTTTAAATTGTGCTATATTAAAAATACTTTTTATTTAAAAAACACCAGAAGTCAAGACAGCCTTTGAAAGAGGGGATCATTTTCATTTTCCACATTTTTTTCCTTTTAAATTTCTCGCTATTACTCATGTTTCAAAAAAATGCTCATAAGCACTTTCTAAATAGCATGAGGCTGGAGGCAATTATGAAATTAGATGTTCTGATATGACTTGTGATTCTGATTCTGTAGTGGTAACGACAGTAATGTGTCAGAAGTATTTGCTTTGCTTTGATTGGAGAGTGAAGCCCGGGATTATAACAGCATTAAGCATTCTGTTTAAAGCCGTAACTCAGTAATAGAAAACATGTCCTAATTATATATTGTAATGTTTCTGTATAGCAAATCTCTTCCATTCCTATTTCCCTTAAGGTTAGAATAAATAAATGAAAATAACTTTTATGTTTTTTTCTCATGGAAAAAAAAAAACCACTTTTAAATCCTTATCAGAACGTATAATTCACTCGGGCAAACTTTTCTTCTACAGGAGGAAACTTTAAATGGGAAGATGAGAGCAATGAAAAGTAATGTCCTAACTGGGATCTGTGAAACACTTTTACAAAGAAGAAACTGATGACTACCTTGTTCTCACCAATTAGAATATATTCGTGTGTGTATGTGCATGTGTGTGTGTGAATGTTCTTGGATCTATCCATGTAAATCACATGCACAAAGATGCCTACACAAAGAGGTGAGAAAAGGACCTCAGAGCCTTTAGAGCTCTGGAGCTAGCGACAGGTGGTTGTGAGTCACTGGGCTGGATGTTAGAAATTAACTCAGGTCCTCTGCAAAAGCAGAAAATGCTCTTAACCAATTAACCGCTCTCCAGCACTATGTGGCTGTAATTTAATTTGCAAACTTATATACAATCTGGCAGCAAGTTGATAACAGATAGGAATAGAGGTGTGTATTTAAGACACATCACACATCGTCAAGACAATTAGGATGTGAGGTCAGAACTAGAGGTAGAGGCAACATCAGTTTCCATGGCTGCATAAAGAAGTAGCATGCAGGAGGTACAGCCTAAGACATAGTGACCAAAAGTGACTGACTGTGATGTGACGACTATTATCTCAGAATTTCTGATGAGGAAAGGAATTCATAGATTAATTTGAATCAAATCATGATGGTTTCACTAATTTTCCAGCTTCCTTGAGTATTGTGTTCTTTGAGTCCCCAGCAAGTGGTATTTTCACAGTTAAGGAACAGAGAACATGAAGGTTCAGCTTTACCCCTGTGACAAGTAAACCCCATCCACCTCTCCAAGCAAGTAAGCCACAGTCCTCTGAAATGTTTTTAACCCTTATTTTTGCCTGCATTAGACTCAGTTCACTGGTAACCCCCACACTCTACATCCTACGGCTAATTCCTCAATGGAATTCTTGGCTTCTGTCTGAATGGTTGACTATCTGAATTCCTCTCCTTTCTTCAAAACCGTGTCTTCTGAAATGTGGAATGTCATTGCTGCCAGGCTGTGCTTCCAGATGCTCTTGCATTACTGCTTCACCACTGAGATAGCTTCTTTAGCATGCAACATAAGTCACCTAAAGATGACACTTGGTAATGCCCTGAACTCTGCCGCCTTCCTCCTGTTCTTTCCTTAGGAGATAATCCCCATAGGCTACACATACATAGATGTCCCGATGGCCCTCATGGCAACTTGAGTTCCTTCTTCCATTCTCTCTCACCTAATCAATTTTTTTAAAAACAATACTCTTCCCTCCCACTTTAGCCATTATAACTACCCTCCTCACCGAGGCAATGACTTACTAAATCACTAACCTGATCCGTGTGCTTCTTCTGCCATGCTCTGAAGCTGTCTATGGGCTAACAAAAATCATTTACAACTAGCATATTTCAAGTGGTAATCTCCACCATCATGATTTTAGTTACAAAAGAAACACTCTGGTAAACTTGAAACGATTTATTAGAATGAACTAGACCTGGTGTTGGGGGCATTTCATCCTAGTTACTCACAAGCCTACAGCAAAGAGATCTTGAGTTTAGTACTACAGAAAGACAAAGGGCAAAAGAGGGAAATCAATGGAAATATTACTGGGAAATTCACTGAGTTAATGCAAAGCTTGGAGTACTAAAAATGTAACTGAAGGCAAATCTGAAATTCCTACCACACAAATAACTCTTTTCTTATAACTGACTCTCAATACTACTTACCTAGTGAGCAGACGTTAACTTCCTCATCTTTAAAGTTCTTGAATTCAATATGAATGCGTTGAAAACTCTGAAAACTTTATCTTTCCACCTATTTCTCTTATCCAAATGACAAAGTCTCAGGCATGAGCATCTGAGAGTTCACCAAGACCATTCACCTTAACAGTTAATGAGAGGAGATAACACCCAACTGTGGCACTTACACAAGATGGCCAGATCTTGTCAACCCATGTTTGTGTTCCTCAAAGAGCCACTGTGCCCATATAATAGGCAATAAGGAAAATAGACACCCCTTCTCTGTAGAGCCCAAGTTCTCCAAAATAAGGGGGAAAAGACAAAACACATTTCAAAGTGTAAAGGAATCAGTATTGAGAATATGTGCTAGAATAAAGTAAAATAAGATCAAAGGATATTTCCCCCTTTATGTCCTACATGTGTATCTGACACTAAGCATCGCATATATTTTCCCACATGTTGATGTGACTAATGACACGTGCTAACAACCTAATACTGTCTTCCCTGAAAGGATATAGCTCTGGTTTTCTGTCATATATTGCGAGGTTAAGTTGAACCAATATGCAATCTATCACCAAGTAATCAGAATCACTCATTACCAAGGGAACCCTATTGACTAAATCTCTGGTCACTTCCAGGGCCCTTACTTTGACTTCCCTGATTAAAGTAAAGTCAATAGACTTCTGAATACTCTTCCTCAAGTCTATTAAATCAGAAACTGAGTAAAGGCTTTTCCCCCAGTGGTTCTGGGGATCAAACTTGGGTCCTCTAGATTATATACCAATCACATTAACAACTGAGCTCTCTGCCTAGCCTCTTGTGGTGGCTTGAATAAGTATGGCATCCTTAGGCTCATGTATTTAAATGCTGGGTTCCAAGTTGTGGGACTTTTTAGGAAGGACTACAAAGCAGGGCTTTGTTGGAGGAGGTGTGCCATTAGGAGTACAATTTGAGGTTTCAAGAGTCCATACCAGTTTTCTCCCTGCCTCCTGCCTATGAACCAGGAATAAGCACTTAGCTACTATTTATGTGTCATACCTGCCTACCATCATGGTTCTCATCATGGTAATGGATTGAGTCTCTAAAACTGTAAGTAAGCCCCAAATAAAATGTATTCTTTCATCAGTAGCCTTGACCATGCAGTGTCTTCAGAGCAATAGAACAATGACAAAGAACCCCTCTAAGTAAAAAAAAAAAAAAAAAAAAAAAAAAAAAAAAAAAAAAATAAAAAAAAAATCCTTTATAAGACAGAACTTCCCCTACCGGTTAAAACCCAGCTTCCTGGTCATTCTAAGGGCCATGCTCCTTTGTACTGTACCTTCTGGCCTACATTCAAAACTCATTTTCCCCATTTTCTTTCCCATGTGTTTCAAATAACTTTACCTTCCAGGAATATGAAATGGCTAGCTATACAAACCATGAAACTCTAGTTTCACCTCTTACTGTCTGGGAAGATCCTGGCTAAGGAGTACTATATACGTCATTAAAATATAAACATTACATTGATTTATGGAGCACATGCTATCAGAGTCATTTCTTTCCTTATACTCTATGCATCTCAGGAATCAAACTCGGGTCTCCAGGAATCAGGGGCAATCACCTTTCTCAAATAGTCACACCATCAAACCTGCCTAACTCTTCACATCTTGCAAAAGAGGACTTCTCATACTTGACCAGAGATGAAAGACTAACTAATCATTTTCTCATGATAGCTCTATACTGGATGCACATATCCATTAGTCTATCAACTACATTTTGTCATAATAACTTGAAGTGTATTTGCTTTATTGCTGTTGCCTCAAGCTGCTAGTATACTGCTTACACATTGTGAACTATCAAATATGTAACATCAAACAGGTCTAATAGTATTAGATAGCATTTCTCGCATTTCTTCTCTTACTTCTCATCCCTCTTATTCATTGGACTGATATTCTCATGGCCCGTCTAGTGCTCTGAAAATGTATTCCACCCAGAAACTTGCATCCAATAGTTCGAATCTATCTCTCCCTAGTGTGTATGAATCTTTTAAACTGACAAAGTGGTGAGTACAACCCATTTTGAAGCACTATCTTGAAAAGACTTCAAATTAAATTATTTAATTTTCACAATTTGAAAAATATACAAAAAATATATAAATAAAACTTGAATTTGCTTTTGATCATGTTATAAAATAGAAAAGATACCAGTAGGCACTACAAATCCAGTATTCAAGCTCTCCGTGTAAAATAATTCTCAGATAACTAATTTCAAGTAGCTCCCACATACTTCATAGTAAAAAATAATAATAAATGTCAAAGGTAATTTTTATATTCTGAATTACTTGATTCTAATGATTCTAATGACCTAGTTTTCTATTCCACTTAAAATAAAAATTAAAATCCTAACCCTATTTGTCTGACCTTATTTTTCAAGAAGTCTTTTATTATCATGTTCCCTTCTAGGTAAGAAATGTAGCCTTTAAATAAAAGTGTTGCAAAGCACTTTATCATCAAATTAACGCAGTCTCCCCTGAAACTATATCAGATAAATGGAACGATTGTGAAAAATAGGTAGGAGCTAAAGCGTTTTAATAGTCCTAGGACATGTAACTTTGTAAATCAGTTTATTTCCAACTTTAAGGACTATCTAGAATCCATTATATACAGACAGACAATATATAGTACACGTACTTTTTTAAAGCAACAATGAAGAATCCCTGTAAATCCAAAATTCAGACTGTGCAACATCTTGAAGATTGTGCATCATCTTACACATGTGACATGGTGTAGACATTGCATTTTATTTGGTTTTCTCTTGGATACCATAAAAGGGAAGGCACATACTTTACAGGTGTAAAAGATTAATTATAAGTGAATGCTCTGAAAACCACTGTACTTGGATTAGGACTATCCCAGTAGCTAATAAATTCCATAAATCACTTATAATGTCTCCAAAATGTATTTAGCAAGCTCAGTTTTAAAAATGGTTACTAGATCATGACTCCACTGACTATTAACTCATTTTCTAGAATTTTCTTTTTATGAAATTGTAGCCTAATGGTAGTTTTACTCCTTCTATTTAGAATTGATCATGGTTAGAAAGCATATCTCACTGCTCCTATGGTTTCCTCAACCTAACAAGCTTAGATACACTGCTTTATTTCTCCTCTCACCCCTGCCATATGAACATTCACAACTATTGACATTCCAAAGATCACTTAAAATGTGGATTGTATAAATTTCCTGACCCCAGTCTCCATTCCACAGTTCTTCTGAATAGAGTCCCTGTCCAAGTGACAAACACTCTTTGTGTGATACAAATGTTGCACACAAAGACATTTTCAAGCATATTCTTGTAGTACCACTTTAAAAATTAATGTGCCAGTTACAGCATGCTCTCACAAGCAGAGATGCTGGAGACAGAGATTGAAAATTCAGAAGCAGGGAGCAAAGGCAAGGTAAATCTTTTGCCACCTAAAAAACCACTTGAAAAAGCAAATATGATCTCTTATTTATAAAAAAAAACTATAAAACCTTTAAAGAGAAAATAAGAAGTAGAGAAAATAATAAGAGAGTAAAAGCACTTTCAAAAAACACTGTATCATATTTGAAATGTGGTACCCAAATCAAGCCAATGCATTCCATTTTTAAAACAGTTTCAAAGAAATAAACTAGATTGCATGCTATAAAGGTTGAAAAATGGAAAAAGATTAACTTTCATATCATTGACATTTTCTACTTTTATCCAAGTATACTTAATCTTTGACCATTTTAAAAATTATCATAGCACTAATTTGTGTGGTCACCAAACTACTTTCTAAAAAAAATAAAATTATATAATATGAATTTGATATTTATCGGTATATACTAAAGAAAAATAACTAACTTTCAATCATTTAGATTGAATTTATAAGTAGATGATCATTTGAGATCATATGACAACATTATGGTTTAATGCCTTTATACGCCAAAATGACAAATTATTAGCTGCTAAAAGGCTCCAAATTGAACTTGCATCCCTTTGTGTGACAACATGTTATATTTGTTGCATTCCAGCTGTGAACTCATGTGCACAATAAAGGATTCAGGACAGGAGAAAGAAAACCTTGACTAACTTTAGTGAATGCCTGGTATTAAATAAATTCAGATTATATTATACAGTCATCATAAATTCTAGGCATAAATACACTTACACAATTAACAATCAAACTGGCCATTTCAATAATTCAACAAATGATTATATTTCATGTAAAAAATTGTTTTAATTCTCCATTAGACACTGTTTTTTAAAAATTCAACATGCAGGCATACATACAGAAAATATTTTCCTTAATTAAAGCATTTTATGACATATACTCAAGGTTTAATAACATGCAATGAATATAATAGGTATGTGAGCATTACATTAAAAATAATTTCATAGTCAGGTCTTGAAAACACTGATTATAAGATGATAAGTTTTACTACCCTATGCAACATATGAGCTAAGGAATGTTAAATAAGTAATGTTTCTATAAGTACATCACAGCAAAATCCTAAATGAAATGCAGCCCAAAATATTTAAAGTATATTAACCACAGGCAAATATGGTAGAGTAGGTTTGAACCTGTAGCACTAAACATACTAATAGAGGAGAATGTTGAACTTGAGGCCACTCTGAGTAGCAACTGGAAGACTCCAGAAAAGAACAGCAGCAAACTATTGTATGTATATTAGTCAGAAATATACACAGCCACCTAATAAATGAGGCAGATATCTCTAAGAAAAAATGATTATTCATTTAGATGATTTTTAGACAGTGTGTGACTGGCTTGTGACTCCTTGTGTGACTGGCTTATTGCTCAAGACCAATGTGGTTCACTTCCCATGTGCTGAAATTATAAGTATGAGTAAACATGCTTATAGAAATACCTCATTTACTTTAATAGGTAACACTCAACACAACTCATACATACCTATACAACATTCATATTAATGAACAAAGAGAAGCAATTTTTCATATTGACTTTGATATTGTACATGCTTTATCTAATAGATTGTGTGCAATCTATTACATAAATATGGCCTCCACTTATTGAGTGTTTACAATCTAATAAGGCTAACTTTGAAATGAATGTCTAGAATCCATTGATCTTTCCCATTATTGTCTATGTAGCAAGAAAATAATGTCTCAACTAATACTAAAATAATTGAATACATTTTTCTTCCTATCACAAAAAACAGCTACCTCAGTTAAAAGAAATTCCTTGAGATTAGTGACCAACTGAGGTTAATGGCCTGAGACTATACTTTAGGCAATTAACTCCACCCAGCCATTCATTAATCCCCAGGAAATGCCAAGTCTACAATTGTTATTACTTAATTATTACCCAAATGGAACCACGAGAGATGAAACCTGCAATGTGATTGGCTATTGTACAAGAATTAAGTTCTTCATGAATGCTTTGTACATATCAATTAAAATTTCACTGACTTTTAAAAAACCCATATGCCTATATTTCTTTTCCCCTTTCAGTTCATAATAGCAATAATGACTTCGATGCTGGACCTTTCCTTGGAATTAATGGCCAACAGTTTTTAATGACCCTTGGCTATACCTTGAGCCATCTAGTCCTCCCTGTTGGTCATTATTAATCCCTGTGAAATGCCCAGCTATTGGCTAATTAACTTGACAATGAACTTAATACAGATATAACACAAACAAAAGATATTTATTTATAGTCATCCAAAAAGTTAAAATGGAAATGTCTTAGAAGAAGTCCAGACCCAGATTTCTGAATTTTGTACAGAAAATTAAGAACAGAAAGATTTTTCATGATAAAAATTGTATACTTTAATTTCAACTATGAGCTGAACTACCTTCATAAAGCAGAATATAGTTCATGGTAAGAAATGATCCTATTTCAAGAAGGGCAATCCTGCAGGAGAACCAACAGTCTCAATTAATCTGGACCCCCGACATCTCTCAAACACTGGACCACCAAGCAGGCAGCATACACCAGCTGATATGAGGCCCCCAACACACATAAGTAGAGGACCTCCAGCTCTGTGTTCATTCAGAGATGATACACCTAACCCTCAAGAGACTGGAGGCCCCAGTTTAGAGACTGGGGTGGAGGGTGGGGGCATCATCATGGAGACAGGGAGGGTGTGAAGGAGATGTGGAATGTGGAGCAGTCTGAAGGTGGATGGGAGGGTCAGGGAATGGAATACGGAATTAAAAAATAAATTCAAAATAAAATTTAAAACAAAAATGAAATTATCCTATTTCAATGCTTATTTAAAGTTTTTTTTTTTATTTTCTTTATTTACATTTCAAATGCTATCCCGAATGTTTCCTATATCCCTCCCCCCGCCCCTGCTCCCCTACCCACCCACTCCCACTACTTGGCCCAGGCCTTGCCTTGTGCTGGGTCATATAAAGTTTGCAAGACCAAGGGGCCTCTCTTCCCAGTGATGGCCGATTAGGCCATCTTCTGCTACATATGCAGCTAGAGACACAAGCTCAGGGGGTACTGGTTAGTTCATATTGTTGTTCCACCTACAGGGATGCAGCCCCCTTCAGTTCCTTGGGTACTTTCTCTAGCTCCTCCATTGGGGACCCTGTGTTCCATCCCAATAGCTGGCTGTGAGCATCCACTTCTGTGTTTGCCAGGCACTGGCATAGCCTCACAAGAGTCCGCAATATCAGGGTCCCTTCAGCAGAATCTTGCTGACATGAGCATTAGTATTGTTTGTAGGCACATGTTTCTGTGGAGAGTGAAACTGTGTTATTTCAGTTTCTCTGAGAGTTCAGGAGAGGGCATCAGATCTCAGAGCTGGAATTACGGGCACCTCACAACTGCCTTCTGTGGGTGCTGGAAACTGAATTTGGGTCCTCTGAAGAAATAATAAGTGCTCTTAACTAGTGAGCCATCTCCCCTCAGAATGATTTTCAAGAATATTTTGTGCATCAAAATCTTGCTTGTGTAAGAATAAAGTTTCACTGTTTACATGTAAGAAATATTAAGAAGATAAGCATTTCCTCTCAATCACGTGCTTTTATTCTATGAGCCTATTCAGAGTTTACCAACAACTCCGTGGATGGGAATCACAGTGTAGTTTAAACTTGATAAGTTTTAGCACTCACTCTTCTTCAATGGAAAAAATAAATTGCTCTAAATTGTAAACTACATTTGTATCCGCCTATTAAGGGGACATTATCCAAAACCACTAGCAACTAATTAAAGAAACCCAGTATTTAGTTTAAACCATCTGGTTCCTAAATGGTATTGATGAATGTATCTTCTCTCATGCTGCACGTAGTTCAACTTTTTAAGTTAACAAATATTTAGCATTGGTAGAAACCTACCTGATGGACCACATGGTACCCTTATATGACAGCTGCATTCGTGAGAGCCCCATTGATACCTAAAATTAGACTTGGCACATAATTTAACCTTCAAGAAATAACAGTTCCAAAATATATTATCTTTCCTACAAAAAAAATCAAGATCCCTTAAATAACAGAGATGAATGCCATACAAGAACATAATTTGAATGTCAGAATTTTGCTAGTTTTAGAAAGCAATGGATTACAAAGATAAGAGTAACATGTACTTAAGTTCATGACACTTAATTTTATATATATATATATATATATATATATATATATATATATATATATGTCTATAAAATATCTAGATAATATAATATGTTTACTCATTTTCACAGTAATAGTGGTCAGAGATTTTAATAAATTACAATTAAAATACTTATATTCTTGTATTTTTTTGTTTGATGCTATCAAACAAGTGGTCAAATGTTCCATGAACACCTCAGATTAATCTTTATATTTTGACCGAATACTGGTTATCAAATTATAATAAAATTCAAATACCCTATATTTAGACCATCTTAGAGATATATTCATAACTTGTCTAAAGTTATACATGTCACAAATGGATGTAGCAAATTAGTTAATATTTGTATGAATACAAATGTATTAAGAGAGAAAACATACTTCAGTCAAAACATGTGCATAATGAAGATTATATTCTCCATTTCCTCATGCACATATGCACAAATGCATGAGAAATTTAAGATATCCATGAATCTTATGTGGATACTATAATTTGCACATATTGTCTTCATATGTCAAAATATAAAAAATAAAGTCTGACAAACCTTGATAAACAGTGACAATTAAGACTACCTAAGAAATATTTTGATATTGTGTGAGTGAGAGTCTGAGTGGATATGTACATTCTAGTGGAGGTAACAGCAGGTTACACAAGAGATGACTGTATTGCCCTAGAGCTGAAGTTACATGCAGTTTGAGCTGTCTGATATGAGTACAGAGAACTAAACCCAGGTCCTCTGGAAGAACAGCAAGTACTCGAAAAAGTGAGCCATCTCTCATGCCTCAACACACAAATATTGGTGAACTATAGTTCACAGCAATGGTTTGTTAACCAATCCATCCCCCAGTATAAATGTCATACATATATAGAGACTATCATATTACACTTCTCATAGAGAAATGAGACACGTATTTCTCTCAGTGTTAACCACAGCCACTTCTCCTTCCCAGTGAATAATAATGAACTCAGTGACTTGTGAATTCATATGCTGAGAATAGGTGAAAAATGGGTCCTTGTTCCTAAATGAAACACCACACAACCGACTCTAAGGCTCAAGAACATTGCAGAAGAAAGATGGAAAGAGTTCAAAAGTCAGAAAAATACAAAATGCCACCTGTAGGCAAGACATAGTCATTGCAATCAGAAACTCATAATAGCTTGCACAGAGTGTGCTCTATGGGCTAACCAACATCTTGGCACAGGTACATGAGTTTCCTACGACACACAGGACCAAACTTGGGAGAAGGGAAGTGGTTTTCTAAAGCTGTATGAGTCCCCTGGTGGTCCCAATAAGCTCCAGTATTTAGTTGCAATCACATAGGTGAGCTAGGTTAAATTATGTGGGTCATTAAACAAAACCAAAGTCATAAATGTGGGAAAGAGACAGGAAAAAAAGGCACTGGTTGATAAGGCTGAGGGAGATGTAAATGTGTATGTGTGTGGAAATGGTAATCAAAATCATTATATGAGTGGCATGAAATTATCAAACAAATTTTATCAATAGAAAACTTACTGATAAATAAAAAACTTAAATAGAGCTGTCATCATTTTAATCTTCAATGTTCAGAAATTCTTTATAAGAAAGTCTACTCTCTTTATGAAATTATTTAACATATAACAGGAACTGTGGTTGTAAGTCACTAATAAAGTACTTCCCTAGTCTGCTCAATGTCTTGGATGGGTTCCATGCACCAATAATACTATTAACACCTAATCAGCCAAATATTTTCCTGATCTTCATTAAGTTCAGTATCTTATGTTCCCTCTTTTTTCTGATGGGTCACAAGTATTATTTTCTAGTAAGAATACCTCTAAAATGACAGAAAGATGTCTAAACTGGCAAATACTTGGCACTAAGCCTTAACCAAGTTCAATCCCCAGGAACCACATGACTGAAAGCAAGAACTGACTATCACAGTTATATTCTGATCTCCATAACTAGATGCAATTTGCACACATATACATCATACACGCATGCACATGCATGTGCACATGTGCATACATAAATAAAAACCTTTAAAACTATATAGAAAACTATCTGCTTTTATTGGATACTTATTTTCAATGGTAGACTTCTTCAGTTTTTGATTACCAATATTAGTTTGAACCTTGTTTCTTTTTCTACCCCTTGATTAACTTGGACACAAGCAACCTAAGTCATGACAGATGCAGAAATTTTTGCACAACAAATAAATAGTATGTAGTATTGAGAGGATCGATGTTCTTACATTTGTGGGCAAGGTTTTTCTTTGACAACAATGTATTTTCTGGCCGAAGTTTTCTTTAAATAATCAACATTAAACATCCCAATTTCAGTGACGTTTAGTTCAGTCAAGGTTTATACAAAGCTCAATTTTGTGCAAGAAATCCTCTACGGTATTGAGTTTACTCAATGTATCAATCTCACCTAAAAGAGAAAAGTAAATATAAGATTCACAGAAAGAAAAAGATTTTAATGTTTTTTTCCTTAAATTACAAAACTATCAACCTATACAATGTAGCAATAGAAATTGAAACCTGTTGCCAACTTCAACAAGAAATTGTATTGATGTTACTGCCTTGAGAGTAAAAATTGAATAATTTACAAGCACTTTAAAATTGCTTATATTGGTGTAAATTCTGATATTTTTCATTTGGCAATATTTAAGAAATCATCAAGAGATAACAGATAAGTTGTAAAGTTATCTCTTGAGCTGCGACTGCCCTTTTTTGTCCCTGTTGGTATTACCCAACAAAAACACTGTACCTACCCAAACATGACATTCCCACCCCATAGAGAAGCAGAGCTCAATAATTTAGGATGTTCGTGGGTGTACAGAGAGGGGGTTTTCCTATGAGCACACGGGGATTTTTGATATAATGAAACATAATTCCACATATATCATTTTTGAGATACTCTTTCGAATCATAACACCCAAGGATCAAGGAAACTTCAGATTTGCTAAGTAATGTCAGGGGATTAAATTTTCTTGCTTCTTTTCTATTGGAGTATAAACTAAGATTTCCCAATTTGACATATTTGCCATTATTTTTAAGCTATTTAAATCCTAAAATCTATTAAAATATACCATGGCCAATGGAGAATAAAGCAATGAAATTCCTCCCAATTTCCCAATGACTGTCTAAAGAATCCAGTTGCATTTCTTCTGCAAATCGGTGCACGTATTTTTGGTCAATATTTAACATTTTTCATTTTTACACATATTCTATGTTGAGCAAAGAGTCTCACCATGGTTAATACATTTAATCTAAACAATTATGGTTAATCTGATTTTGCTCATTTCTGAAGTCACCTAAAGTGAAACAAGATAATATTCTTAAGAGAGTTCTAAATATTTAGATGTCTCTAGCAATTATTCAGGATATCTATCTACTAGTTCTGGAAGAAATTTGTTTCGCAATCTTTTCAGTCTTATTCATCCATAAATATGAAAAGCATTTTCTTTAGCTTGGGAGACCTTCCTTAGTGGCAGTAATTAATGGACTTATAAGGAAGAAAAACATATAGAATAATGGGTATCTAAATTGGCTGAGCTATGGAATGTCCTGCATTCTTACAAAAGTACACTCCTAGGCCTTATCTCAGGATATTCTCATCAAATAGATTTGCATAATCCATAAATCATAGTCTCTTCGAAACAGAGCTCTATGACTCTATTTTATTTAAAGCCGCCCATATGGTTACAATTTTCAGTAGTAGAACCACTAACAGAAAAAGGATATCTATATCTATATCTATATACACAGAAATTCTTGGTGTTAAATTAATTATCTGTTGCTGTGCTATGTGAAACACTGTTAAATGCCATAGTACATTCTTAAGAAATGTTTCCCAGCATCAAAGATTCTAATCTAATTGTGAGGTGGGGAATTTATCATGCATAAAATACCATTACATTTGAAATTATTTAAAGCTGTACTTTTCAGTAATTTGTGTAATCTGAAAGACCTTTCTTTTTTTTTTCTAACAGCTATGTAGTAACACATTACTGTAGCTCCTTAAACTAAAATAGACAATTTTATATATTTTATACTTAATGTTTCAGTCAATGGAATTTTAATAACATTTTAACTATAGTAAGTATGTATAAATGTAATGCTTGCTAGCTAACTAAAGGTCAGTTATAGAAATGAGAACATTTAGTCAATATAAGCTGCTGTAGCGGTGCAGCTGTAAACCTATGGGAGGCAGAATGGGAGCCACACCAATTGGAGATAAAGTGACAAAGGTAAGCATTTTAGTTACTTTTCTAGTGCAGCAAAGAAACACCATGACCAAGGCAATTTATAAAAGAAAAAAGTTTATTTGATTTATTTTTCCAAAGATTTAATAATCGATGATGGCTAAACAGCAAGTTAGCAAGCCAGAACAGCAGGTCAGAGTTCTTTCTTTCTTTCTTTCTTTCTTTCTTTCTTTCTTTCTTTCTTTCTTTCTTTCTTTCTTTCTTCCTTCCTTCCTTCCTTCCTCCCTC
>NC_034594.1:47812310-47831528 GCF_900095145.1 Mus pahari
TCTTTCTTTCTTTCTTTCTTTCTTTCTTTCTTTCTTTCTTTCTTTCTTTCTTTCTTTCTTTCTATATATAAAAAAGCAATACAAAGAAACTGTTTGAATGAAATGATAATTTACCCAAAGTTCTCTGAATTCTTCTATGTATTTGACCATTAAGTGTGAGTTTAAAATGCTGAACGGGATAGTTTTGAACTAGACTTTCTTACTTTTGGAGACCAAAACATTTCTCAGAGGAAAAAAGAAGTAATGTTCAAATTCCTTGTTCGAATGTGTTTTATACTTCACAGGCTATCCTGTGAAAGAAAGAAAGAAAGAAAGAAAGAAAGAAAGAAAGAAAGAAAGAAAGAAAGAAAGAAAGAAAGATGAGAGAGGAAAGAGAGAAAGAAGGAAAAACAAACCTATGGTAGGTGCACCTTGTAAGAATTCACTCACACACAGTTGAGTTCTCTTTCCTTGGGGCTGGTTACCTAGCCGGCCTAATCACTAGGTAATTAAAATAAAACCCACTCTAGATAATTGGCCATCTTCTCTAATTGAAAACTAGGTAGATAATCATTAGGCCCAAGGAAATGCCTGACTCTCGTACTGTAATATCAACTACCATCTGTCTATTAAATTAGTCATTGTAAAATATTAACATATAAATGACTACTACAGGGCTGTTTTAAAAAGCAGCCCTAAAAGTTAATTAATTTTTTTTTCATTTTGTTGACCCACCCATTTTTTCCTTAGGAACAGTAAGTAAAAGAATTCGAAGACTGAAGAGGAGAAGGGAGACGAAGAGAAGGGAGAATGACATTTCTAAAGCACCGCAGGCATGTCTAGAAAGTTTATAATTGTCAACTTTGCTAAGACATTTGTTCTCATTCAAAAACAAAATCAACACAAAAGACCAAAAAAGAAAATGACACACAAAAAAATCCAGTCCAGTATTTTTTTTTTTTTTTTTTTAGTTCATGCTGCACATTTATTCACTGACAGAAAGAGATGTTCAGGAATAAGATGAAAAATCAAACTACCATTATAATAAATTTTCCAGTGTGTACAAATTCTTGAGCATATTGGACATCTATTGAGGAAGTACCCTAAATTTGTTATTATTAAAAAGGAAATTTATTTGAAAGAGGAAAGGAGAGAAAATGTGTAAATATCAAAAGATCCTTAAAAGAGTATTAGTAGTCATTGTCAAGATGGCCACCTGTGAGGTTTTCTTTGTTTGTTTGTTTGTTTTTTTAATATATACTGAATGTTCTGCTTAGAGACTGTCTGCAGATACATCTGGACACAGCAAATAGGACCAGTCCAACCATCTGCAAATAGGTGGCAAAAGCTGACAGTGCATACAGTCGTTGGCAAAGTGGGCGGGGCCCGCATAAGCACATTCCTGCTCTCCTCATGACCAATCAATCGTTTATTAAAAGGAATGATCCACTAAACCCCTCTGAGTTGACATATGCTGACATCAGGAGCGGTGACTTGTGTGACATGTTCTTTTTGAAAGGTGTAACTGGATGTGAGTATAGAGTCGCCGAGTTCCTGATAAGGGCAAACCCTGACACATGTAAATACTCCTCGCTGCCTAGGCAAAGCCACTTGCAGCAGGGAGGTGTGAGACAGTAGCTCCTTGGATACTTAACAAATGGAAAGAAGAGAAAGAATACAGAGCTGAAATAAAAAGTGAGTGACATTACAACCCCTAATTTTCCAAATCAGTTACAGAACACAGTCCTCTCAGAAGACTCTGGTGTTAGGAGACATCAGCAATGAAAAACACTGCTTTGAAATATTTGCTCTGCTCTACACAGGGATGAAGGATTAAGCTGACTTCCCCATCCAAACTACACTCCCAGCAAGGTTTAGCTCAGTTTCTACAGAAACCAAGAAGAATTTTCGAGTAATCTAGAATATTGATGATCAAGTAATACTAAGTTTAAATAAAAGTAATAACTCTTTACTGAACTGTTTTGTGAGTAGACAGAGGAAACTTAACTATAAAAAAAATGACCTAAATTCAAATGTGGCCCCAAACCAGAGGTCTCTGATAGTTCAAGAGAAATTTCAATTTGGTCCATATTATTAAAAACTCTGCTTTTGCATAGCTTTTATGTACAAAGACAAGAAACATGTAATTGTGATTAATGAATGAAAGTTTGCTTTACCTAAAAGTAGATAATCGTGGGTTATTTAAAATGTAAGACCCATGACATTAAACTATGCAGCATATTGCTTTTATATATAAATGCTTAACTTAAAATATATTAGACATTAAAGTACTAGAATATGTAAGACACATAGATATATAGACATTAAAATTATAAAAGGTAAATTATCATGCCCAGATTAAACCATAAAGGAAGTTGATTCGATTCAAATATCAAAATAAGTATCTGGTACTTGCAAAACGTATACACTAAGAACAAGGACAAATTTTGGTTTCTGTACACCTACTAGTCTCTTCATTTGCTTTGAACAGGGTGAAAAATGCATGATTTTACGTGTATTTATCATATATATTTTCTAAATGTTTTGATATTGAAATATACTAATAAATCACATTTATTATGAATCATCTTGGCACAAAATAGTATTTTACTTAATAAATTAAAGCTTAAGCTTTATTTGTTTTCTGTATCTCAGTATGTTCTCTGGAGTGAGCAGAATGGTACAGGTAAAATCATAACATCAATCATAACGACAGGGCTAGATCGTCAAGGACCCACATGGGAAGAAGAAAGTGACACCAACTGCTTGTCCTCTTAACTTCTACCCAAGCGCCATGGCATAGGTACACACACACAAACACACACACAAACACACACACACACACACACACACACACAAATAAAATATTAAATGTCCTCTGCATTGTGATGCTAGGCATGTTATACACATATATCATTTAATATCGAAATATTTATTGAGATTAATACCCTTTCCTCTTTGACAATTCAGTGTTCTGCGTTCAATGGCAAGCAGAAGATAATAACAGTCTCAGAGTTGTACTTGGCTCACAAAAGGCTGAGCTGTGTTTTTACCTTAAGGGTTACAGACACCTCAAATCAAAATCTCTCTGCAATATTGCAGAATCTCTGCCTGTTCAGTTTCCCAAAGCAAAAGACCGCTGGCTACTCATCAGACTTGCTTCCAAGCACACAGCTTGCCCATATTTCTCTGGAGTTGAGTATATCGAGGAACCAAATCCGGCCAAGGGAACACGGAACAAAATATTGTTGCCTCTATCGGGCTTAGCCCATAGAAATTGCTCACCTGTCCCAGTTTGCTCTTTGTTTCTGTGATAAACATGACCAAAACAACCCGGGAAAGAAAGGGTTTATTTGGTTTACACTTCCAGGTCAAAAATCCATCATCGGGAAGTCAGGGCTGGAACTCAAGCAGGAACAGAAGCAGAAACCTTGGGAAAACAACGCTGCTTGCTGGCTTTGTCTTTCACTTGTGTTCAGCTGCTTTTCTGACTAGCTCCTGCCCATCTGTCCAGTGATGACACTGCACAATGAGCTGAGTCCTCCTACACCAAGGAACAAGCAAACAAATGCCCCGCAGGCCAGTCTCATGAAGGCAATTCCTCAGTTGCATCACAAATCTCTCAGAGGACTCTGGGCTGAGGCAGGTTTTAGCTGAGGCTAATTTGAAGGACTCCATCCATTCTCTTTTTCCCCCAAATTCTGTGCTGTCATCCACTTGAAGACACGGGACTGTGGGCAACAGTTCAAGCAAAACCAGCTCCACAGGCTGGTTGCATAATGGAAAACAAGCAATCTAAATGAAGTCACTTTAAGACCTTTTACTATCAGCCTAATTAATAAAAGTGTCATCTAACCTGCACTAGTGCAGAAATATGACCATGCTTTAAGGAGTTTAAAACCTCTCAATTACAAAGGAAAAATTTATATCTATGGCAGTCAAAACTTTATCCTCCATAACACCCATTTATAATATGACCTCTTCTGCTGTGAAAGGTTTCAGTGGCAACTTAAAGACGGAATATGCAAATTAGCTGAATTTTCATTCCTTCAAAAGCAAATAACGGCCAAAAAAAAAAAACTTTGAAGTGATGTGTATGCCCCTTTCTAACAAATCCAGGTGTCAGCGATAATCAATGAATCATTTATCTGATGTATATTATACTTTAAAGGGATCAGAACAAGTTCCCAAAGGAAAAAAGCAAAAATATTCTCTGATGCATTTCACCATTTGAAGCTGAGAGAGCAATGCTGGTAAGTACAAAAGATAACTACTTTGTTCTGTCACACTGTGTCATGTGGGAGAAAACACAAAGCATTGCATGACCTCTAGAGAAACAGCCAAAAGTAGCTCGCCTCGTGCCGTTTAACGTGGGTGTTTTTGAATTGTTGAAAGTCCTGTCTCTTCCCACTTGGTGGTCAAAGATATCTCTTGAGGAATCTCACGCAAGAAGAGAAAGGAATGCTGATGCATCAGAGAAGTTTAAGCGTAAGGGGGAGATTCAAGGAGGAAATTTTGCTGACCATAGAAAAGATAAGCTAGCTGTTAAAAATTTACATGTATCTAGATGCCTTATATATTTCCATTTATTCAACTTACAACTGCAAGGCCAGGCTAGTGAGATGTTCATTATGTGAGTGGGCTTAGACCATAAGCCATCTGCTGCTTCACTTATTGTGTTTTGCACTATTGTCTTTTTTTTTTTTTAAGTAATTTCATGGTCCTCTCTTACTGACGACCATTATTGACGCACACACTCTCTTCCTGACAGCCATTACTGAATTCCAGACCCATGAAACTACAGCGGAGTACAAGGGCTTTAGATATTAAAAACTTCTTAAAAATAAATGATGCATTATCATGACACTTATCTTTAAATATCTAAAACCAATTGCCAAAAGGAAAGAACCTATATTCTTCTTGAGTTCTTTTAGGATTAATTTCTGGAGTTAAAGATGTAATTAATAGGGAAGTGTCTCTCTTAACTACGATAGATAGATAGATAGATAGATAGATAGATAGATAGATAGATAGATAGATAGAAAGATTCACAATTTGCAATAGAAATACCTGAAGATGGATAATTTAGAATAACCATTAGGAATACAGCAAAAAGGAGAATTTGAAACAGTCTGCAGAGGAAATTCACTAGAGTAATTGTTTTTCTTTAATCCTACAGGAGATAGCAAATGATGAAAGATACATTAAGTAAAGACAGGACAAACAGAAAATAAATGTCAAGCATAAATGAGTAAAGTCAACCCTATCAACAAGCATAAAATGCTCTAAACTAAAATCATGGTTGGATAGTCTAAATTAATACCAGGAAACCAAATCTCTTCTGCAGTTGACCCTACAAAACTAAAATATTCATAAGTATATCAGGGTTTTATAGAAATAAAATCTGAGCAGAGGGATGGTTCTTGTTCTCAATTTGATTGTGTTGAGGGACACTAAGATCAGTAACTCACACCTGTGAACATGACTGTGCCAATGCAATTCATGCTATGGGTGTGTCCCATTTAGGTGTGATGTACACCTGTGGATGTGTCTGTGTGCCAGATCCTGTTAACTTAGTGAAGTGAGAAACGATGATGGATGGAATGGGCTGGTGAGGAGGAGACTTTGAGAGCACAGCCTCACAGCCATCCATCCATCCATAAATCCATCCTTAAATCCATCCATCCATCTATCCATCCATCCATCCATCCATCCATCCATCCATCCATAAATCCATCCATCCATCCACCCATCCACCCAACCATCCACCTGCCCACTCATTTGTGTTCTCATCATATTCACTCTCAGTTTCTGTCTCTCTGAGCTGCTATGATGTATGCACCTATACTCCACCTTGCCTTCCTTCTCCAGCATGGTTACTGAAATTAGGATCTAAAATAATCCCTTCTTCACTGAGGTTATTTTATCTCAGGTCCCAAATTCTGCTCACCCTGGATAACAAAGTCTGACCTTGTCTAAGGACTCCTTACAACACAACCCCTCACAAAGGCAGAGGACTGTTGAACTGGGTAGATAGACTTCCATGAGGTCTCTCCTACCTTCAGATTGTGTTCTCAGAGATGTGCTTACAGTTGGAAACCCTTGGCAAGAGGAAAAGTCTCCTCCAGGGAAAAGGTTTGGGTTTGTTAGTTGGTTGCTATATAAGCTGTGGAGAAGCCAAGTCAGAGTCACTCTTCTGTAGCATAACACCTCACCTACAGAGTTTTACTTCAGCAGTTAGTAACATTTTAAAGTGTCTGGGAACAAAAGGATTTAGTGCAATCATGCAGATCCTTATCCTACTTGCTGAAGTATGAGCAGGCTGCTTAGTACCAGAAACTAGGACAGAAACAAAACCTACATCAAACACATAATTATTATAATACTGAAATTTTCTTATTTTTGCACTGTATAATTCACCAGACCACATAAGAAGGAAATTAATAATTTCAAGTTACTTATTATGAGTTTATACAGTGTTACACTTAGAGTTTGTTTTATATGTCAATATTCTAGAGATTTTTTTGAAATTGGATATTTTATTTATTTACATTTCCAATTTCCCTTTCCTGGTTTCCCCTCCAGAAACCCCCTATCCTATAAATCCTCCCCCTGCTTCCATGAGGGTGCTCCCCCACCCACCCACTAACCCACTCTTACCTCACCACCCTGGCATTCCCCTACACTAGGGCATTGCACCTTCACAGAACCAAGGATCACTCCTCCCATTGATGCCATATAAGGCCATCCTCTGCTACACATGGGGCTGGAGCCATGAGTTCCACCATGTGTACTCTTTGGTTGGTTGTTTAGTTCCTGGGAGCTCCGGGGGAGGGGGGCTGGTTGGTTGATCTTGTTCTTCCTATGGGGTTGCAAACCCCTTCAGCTCCTTCAGTCCTTTCTCCAACTCTTCCATTGGGGACCCCATGCTCAGTCTAATGGTTAGCTGTGAGCATCTATCTGTCTTTGTATTTGTCAGGCTCTGGCAGAGCCTCTCAGGAGACAGCTATATCAGACTCCTGTCAGCAAGCACTTCTTGGCATCCACAACAGTGTCTGGGTTTAGTGTCTGTATATGGGATGGATCCTAAGGTGGGGCAGTCTCTGGATAGAGCCTCAAGGAGAAGGAAGACCAAACTGTGGATGTTTTAGTCCTTTTTAGAAGGGGGAACAAAATTCTCACAGGAGGAAATATGGAGACAAAGTATGGAGTGGAGACTGAAGGAAAGGCCATCTAGGGATTTTTTTTTAAAAGTTCTCACTCATCAGTCAAATATCTGAAAATGTGTATTAAAGGCATAAGTTTCATCTTCTTAATAACCAAAAATCTCAGTTTGTACAGACAGGAGGGAAGCTGTTATAGAATCCAAGGCTATTGTTAACTTTCCTCTCTCAAACAGCCTGTGGAGTCCACCTGTATCTAATATATATATATGTGTAGAATATAAATAGCTCTGGTGGGCAGTTCCTTCTTGCAGCATTTTAGAATATGGTCTTTGGCTATCTTTTATGAAACACATAATATTAACAATATGAATTGTGCCATCTTCTTTCAAGAATTTCTTGAGTTTTGATATATGAATAAAATTCTAAAACGTTTCTCATACTATTTTCATTACACCTCCAAATTTCTTGGTTGTTGTCAACCAACAAGTGAATGTTCATGTCCTGCCTTTATCAGGCTACCAACAACCTCCGGAAAACCCTACAGACCTAACTAGAATGGCCACAATTTATAATGTCCAGAGTTCTTACATGAGCTCCTGCATTCCATATTATTCCACACGGGCTGATTTCAGCTTCTTTTCCTCGTGTATCTCTTCCCAGAATCATCTCCTGAAAGATAGTACTGGAACCAAATCACATAAAAATCTCTACAAAGTATTTTTATTAATCTCTTTGAAAATAATCAAGAGTAAGTCATTAAAAATCCTATTATCTAATCCTACTGGGTCTAACTAAAAAAATTATAAACTTTAAAGTTGTCAGACCCAAAGTATAAAAATGAGTTATAATTTTCTAATAGCATATTGTTACATTGTTCAAATTTTATTGTGATTCTTATATTCAAGAATATCACTTAAGATTTTTTGTTACACAAATAATAGTAAGATTGTTGGGGAAATGTAATAAGGTCAAACTCTATTACTGTTTCTACTGGTCAACCTTCTGTATCATTCTCCATCATGCAGTGTGACAATTAATGACAAACTTTTCAATTTATATTTTATGTAAAGTTATTACATTATCTCTGTGGATCCTTATTAGTAAGCATTGTAATTGGAATTAGCTTTTAGTAAGTTTTATAAGTTCATTCATCATACTCCTAATGCAGAATGTCAAAACGAGAAAAAGGATGTTCTGGTGTCAGAGAAGCAAAAATACAAGTTCTGTACCTGGGAGATGGCTTAGTCCATAAAGAACTTACAAAAAAAGTTCAGTGTCAGGAGTTCAGACCTATAGAAAAAGCCATGTGTGGTAGTGAGCTCCTGTAATCACAGGGAGGTGGAGACAGAGACGGCTCCACAAGCTCATGGGCTGGCTAGCCTGCCATACATGTCAGTGAACAGGAGAGACAATGTCTCATGATCAAGTTGGAAGTCCAGAAGAGGTGTGCAGGAGAGTGTCAGCTGATGTCCCCACACGCTATGGTATCTGTATATCCACACATGAAGCTTCACTAACCACACAAAAACATCTATAATATTAAAAACATCTGATTTTTGAATAGTGGTATTTATATTTGAAGGAAAGCCTGTGTGTGTGAATGCATGTGTCACAGATTATATTATAAAACATGTTTCAAAGGCCACAGTATAAACAACCATGGCTACTTAAGCTGCTTGGTGATAAAATTATTAGCTAGGGAAAAACTCTTGAGTATAAAGTCAATTGTTTTCCATGTATTCATTTATGACATACGTCATACTTTTTTGCCAGAGCTTATTGGATACTTAATAAATAGTTTATTAAATCTAGATGTCTTCAAACTATACTCAGTAAGTAAGAATTTAGCAATGAGATGTCTTAATATTTTACTATAAAATACAGACAGCACTATTTCAGTTCACTTCAGTCTTAAATGTGATTGCTATGTAAGGTTACTTACAGAGCACTTTACTACACTTCACACAAAAGCACAACCACTTTTTATAGATAACATAATTATGTGACTACCACATTCTAACAGATTAATAGAATAATAGATTGGACAAATCTAATATAGCTTTTTTCCAATATAAACAAAACTGAAGTGTGCAGCAGTCTATGTGTTTATCTAAAATATAGAAGTAATGAACTGGCTTGACAAGGTACTCACAAGCAGAAACAGCCACAGGTAGGGTAGGAAAGCACTTAAAAATATTCAGCTGACTAAGGTTTGAATGAACTTGTCACCCCACATTTGACCCTCCTAATTCTTAAGTAAGATTTGGTTGCAATATTTTCAATGTTACAATTTAATAAGAAATTGAAACTGTTATAAGAAAACCACACCTTTTTAAAATATGGTTTTTTTAATATTTTGGTCATATTATTTACCCTTCTACAACTATTCTCATATCCTCCCTGCCCCTACTTAATCAACTTCATATTCTTTCTCTAAGACAAACAACAACAACAACAACAACAACAACAGCAACAACCCATCAAACCAAAATACAAATATCACAAAATTAAAAACTAATACTGTCTGTTTTGTGGAGTCCAACTCCTTCTGAGCATACTGTCTGACTCAGGGTTTGATTGATATATCCAGTATCACTCCATTGAAGAAAACCAACTCCCTTCTCCCAGCTGCTCTCATTTGCCAATTGCAAATAGCTTCAAGGTTTGGTGTGGAACTCTGTGTCCATTTTTGCTTCTTAAAGTTGGGCTTTTGTTTGGCTTACAGTTATGCAGGTCTTTTGAATGCTGTATGAATTCTGCTATATGAACATAGCGATAACTTGATTCCTCGTGACATACCACTATACCTCTAGATCTGTGGAGTACAGAATCCTCATCAGAGAAGCTTGTTCTAGTAGATGGTGATCAACACAGAGACACACAACTGGACAACATGCAGAAAATGAGGGATTTTGGAGTATTTATCCCTTAGTGAGTTGTCTTTATCAGAGAGGAGGAGGGGAGAGAGGGAGGAAGGGAGGGAGGGAGGGAGGGGAGAGAGAGAGAAATCTGGGATCTAAGCAGACATACTGTAAGAGCCAGAAGAGCAGACAATGTCAAGAAAACAACAGTTTGCAAACACAAGACTGATACACATATGAAATCACAGGGAAAACAGAACTTTGAAATACAATATTATAGAAAGAAATAAACATAATAAGTGATGGAACTCAAATCTTCTAGTATCACACACTGCCAATGAATAGGTATTTCACAGTTCCTTCATAATACTGCCCTGATTTAAAAGCTTAGAATCATATGTCAAGCATCAACACTGCAACTCGGTCATTTGTTAACCAGGAATAATATTTCAGTCATGTTCCACGAAGTCATTTTTTCTCTAGAAAAAATATGTGAAGCAAAAGACAATCATGTTATAGTTCAAATGTTAAGTAACAAATAGAAAATAAAAAAAATATTTTCAAAAACAGCAGCAAATTCTCAGGGAATTTGAAAGGGCAGAAAGATTATAAGAGACAGAAGACTGAAGTCTGCTGCGAGATTGTGACTTCTAGGTATGACAGAGAAACAACAACCATGCAATCTCAACAATGTGGCTGCTATACAAGATCTACACAACCCCAGCTACAGCCGATATTGCAAGTTAAATGGGGGAAATATCAAAGGACTACACTCCTGGATGAAGGACAATTAACTATAGAGATAGGGAGAATTGATCTTCTTCAGGGATGAACATTTAGATTGGTTATTTAATTCCAAGTAGTCAGCTCTATACACAAGTACATGCAGGCAGCACTGACTGGACTCAACAGGTGACATTTATATGCTGTACTGGCTAGCTTTGTGTCAACTTGGACTTAGCACAGAGAAAGGAAACTTAGTTGGGGAAATGCCCCCATGAGATCCAGCTGTGGGGCATTTGCTCAATTAGTGATCAAGGGGAGAGGCCCCTTGTGGCTGGNGCCATCTCTGGGCTGGTTGTCTTGGATTCTATAAGAAAGCAGGCTGAACAAGCCAGGGGAAGAAAGCCAGTAAAGAACATCCCTCCATGGCTTCTGCATCAGCTCCTGCTTTCTGACCTGCTTGAGTTCCAGTCCTGCATCCTTTGGTGATCAAAAGCAGTATGGAAATGTAAGCCAAATAAATCCTTTCCTTCCCAACTTACTTCATGATCATGATGTTTGTGCAGAAATAGAAACCCTGACTAAGACATATGCTTATTCATTTGTATGTATATATAACAATGATTAAAGAAAGGGAGGGTGGAATTTAGAAGGGGAGAAAGCACGTGGGAGAAGTAAGAAGAGTTATATGATAGAATAATTTAATTAAATATTAAAAAATAATCATGACAAGTTTCAAAGAGTATTATTATTTTCATTGATGATTAATTTATAAGTAGTTAAATCATAAAAGCAAAAATTTTACATAGGAATGATAATACATTGTATTTTAGTTGAGTGTCATATACATGGCCATGATCTGTAAGAATACTGAAAAGTTGTGAATAAAACAAATACATACAATCACAGATTACACTTTTAACATTTTTTGTTTCTTTTTCAATAATCTTATACCTACAATAATATACTGCTAATTTTAACTGTGAAGTTGACACAACCTAGAATCAATCAGGAAAGAGAGTCTTAATAAGGAATTATCTAGATCACATTAGTCTATGGCATGTCTCAGGGGCAGGTATGTTTTCACTGTTCATTGGCATAGGAAGATGTAGCCTATTGTGGGTGGCACCATTCCCTAGGCATAGGCTGATATAAAGGAGAAGAATGATAGCTGAGAGTTAACAAACTCTGAAACATCAATGCATTCATTCTTTCTTGATTATGGATGTGATACATTAAATTCCTGATTCAACTTTTGTGCAGTAACCTAGATTATAAACTGTAACCTGAATTGTAAGATGTGTCCTGAAAGTGAAGCTAAAATACCTCTCCTACTTTAACTTGCTTGTTGTTAAAGTATTTTATTGCAGCACAGAAATTAAAGTGGAACATATAAACAGCATGCATATTCACTGAAAACCAATGAAGATTCTCTATTTAGCTTCAAAAGGTAAAAGTTATGGGTTCAAAAATATACTTCAATATAATCACAAAGGTTTCACAAGTTAAATGACCTTACTTGAAGTGCAGTCACAGTATTTAGAATAAAAGGTATCCCTTTAGGAAATCTAATGAAGAACCCCTGAATGTCATCTCTATTGCAACAATAATTAAACTTAGGACAACTGCAAAGCTTATGCTAATTATGTTATCTGTACAATGCAGATTTCGATATTATACTCATATACTTATGCCCTAAGCAGCCTACTGGTCAATCTTCAATCTCATGTTTCTTTCATAAGTTGATTGTCAAACACAAAAGGACACTTAATTTTTATGCTTGTTTATTTCTTCATTAATGATCGTGGAGTTGAAATCAGCTTTCTGATTAATCCTATGATTAATATATATATATATATATATATATATATATATATATATATATATCTNAATAATCCTATGATGTATGCATGATGAATGTATGAGGCATTGACATTGGGAAATGAAATAATGATGACCTGCTTGGAAAAATTGTGATTATCTCCCCAGGGATAGTTGAAAGTCAACTTAATTTTAATCTTCTAAGGAAGAACAAACAAAGACAATGTTAAAATAACCCATGTTGATACTGTGGTTTTATAATTAAATGCATTTGACACAAATAAATGCCTTATGTCTTTATAATTCTATATGTAGTTCCAAATTCTTGGAATATGAGATTCCTTCTTTAAATATTCCTTCTTAAAAATATACATATATCCAGTATTGATTATATATATATATATATATATGAGGTGGGGGTGTGGGTTGGGAAGTGGGGGTTCTGTGTATGTGATATATTTGTGTCTGACTAGCTCTTTTAAACAGATGTATTGTCATTCATGTATAAATGAAAGTATCTAATTCAGACATTTATACGACATAATACGACAAAACTCTTTTTACTTTTCTTCTATCTCTAAATCTTCTTTCATCTCCTTCCTTCATATAACTGAAGACAAATAACTTTCTAGGAAGACAGTCTATATTTTATTTTCTTTCCCAAACTGCATGCAAAAATGTCCCTTCATCTTTTATTCTGCATATATCACTCTAGCTAAATATCAGGTATGTTAGATTCTAGCTTTTCTTTTATGTAGTGTTGGAGATTGAATGACAGCCTTGTTCAGGATAGTCAAGAACTCTATCAATAAGCTATACCTCAAGTCCTAAATACTAGTTTATTTGAACTATGACTCTTTGATAATAATATTATATATGTGTAACATATTACATATATATCATTATTATCAAATATAGGATAAATTATCCTATACATATAAATATATATATTAAAATATATAAAATTATATATTGTGTATATAATATAATATATTATCATATATATATATATATACTCATATATAGGATAGTAAGCTTCTCATATAAAATATAATCAGTATTTTAAAACAAAACAAATGAACATTTAAGAAAGAGCACATTGGATAGGCATAGGGTTGTAGGAGTCTGCTCTGCCACAGGACCCTGCTGCTTGAGGAGGGGGGCACAGGCAGTTTGTGCTTATATCATGCCAGGGCGAGTGAGTGCCAGGTTGTTTGGAAGCACCAAGACACTCTGGGGATGAGAAAGCACATTCTGGGGGTGGGAAAGCACAGTCTGAGATGTGGGAAATCTGAAGCTGGTTGGGGGTTCAGGGACCTGTGATGAAGCCAGGACATGGGGTTCTCAGACTCTTGGATATCCAGGTGCCGCTGGGAGTTATGAAAGAACAGAGTCCAGGACGCATGGGCTAGGGACAGTACCTAGCCATGGAGGCAGGGGGCAGCCCTGGCTTGTGGCAGCAGGGAGTAGTTGTCCTTAGCTTTGTGGCTGCAGGTTTGGTGGCAGTTGTGGCTGGGAGTTCAGAGAGGCCTTCTATTGGAGATTAGGCTGGAACTAATGCTTTCTTCATGGCTCCTCACAGATCTTCACGAAAAGAGGCAGTTCATGGTTCTGAACAATATACTTTCACGGCACAAAATGGATGCATAAAACCATAACCCATTTCTCAAGGTTGGCCTGAGATTAAATACCTTTTGCAGAGAGGAACGTCTGGGAAGGAAAGCTTATTGGCTATGCCCTCTGGGGCTCTAGGTTCCTCATTAGCAAGAAGAACTCTGTTTTGGATCTCCATGACATGTGGTCACATCTCTTTTATGTGAGAAGCGTGTTCCAAGTCAGAAGTCTGGCAGGGAGCTGGGAGTCACAAGCCTCAGGTGTGTGTCCACAGAGTCTCTGGGTCTCAACCTGCTCTACCTTCCTACACTCCTTGGCATAGATTTAAGTCCAGCATGTAGGGATCTGTATTTTCTCTTTCAATCCCACCCATCCTTTTCCTCTTTTCAATCGTGCAGAATTGACTGTCTATTGTACTTTCTATAAAATGTCTTTTATTGCATTGTTGCAATTTCTTCTTATGATGCACTCGCCTACCTATGCTTTACGAAACAAAGCCTAGTTCAACACCATGGCTCATTTCAGAAACTGCATACTATAGAAAACTATTTCAAACTCAAATTATAATATATGTCAGTCATCATTCAAGTGCCCCTTTTTGCTAAATTCGCAATAAAACCCTAGATGTATCTAATTATGAATCTGCCTGACTTACTACAGTCTTTTACATAACCCCAATGCCTTTTCTGAAACAGGAAGAGCCATCTGTGGATGTATAATTTTGTTTTGTTTATTAAGCACTCTCTGAAAGTGAATACTAATGATAAAGCTCCTTACGTTAATTAATGTGATAATAAAAATGGGCTTTAAAAGTTATTATCTTCATATTAAAAAACCAGTAAAAGTTCACAAGTGTGTATCATGAGCCAAATGTCATGTTAAGTACCTTATAAATACTTTCCCAAGTAATCATGAAAGTAGTTTTGGGTAACAAAATCATTTCCTCCATTTTTAATGTAAGGATATGAAGCCCAAAGAAGGTTATTAAGTTTTCCAAGAGCACATAGCCATGATGTTCTTTAGTGCACAGAGGGCATATTCAATCTAATCATCATGACTATTAGAATCTGCAATTAATCTGGTTATGGGGCTAGGGAAAAATATCTTTGGGTTTTTGCACATCTAATCCTGGTGCATGTGTGCTCTTAGTTGCTGAGCCATCTCTACAGTACTTTGTATCAGTTACACACACACACACACACACACACACATTAATTGAGAAGTAATTTATCTGCCTTAACTCTAACTTTTTCCTCTATAACTTATTACCTATTTTTCTTCTTAAACTTCTCAATGGTTCTGAGTTACAACATTTCTCAGGAAGACTAGACAACAATATGAAGCAGATGACCAGCTTGTCATCTATTATTACAATTTAAAAACACACTGAGATCATGCTCTCCAATGTATAACCGCCATTGCCGCAATGAGCAAATAATTTTCACTAAAGTATGTTGTCAACTAGAAGATGGTTCATTAAAAAAAATGGAGAACTGTGAAGACTACTTAAAATATTTCTATCATATCATCAGTGACTCTCCCAGTGCTTTGAGTACACAAGGCAGTAAAAATAGCCAGTGTGAACTCCCCTTGTTAGCCTGAGAGTGACGGCAAGCCAAGGTCGGTTCTTTTCTTTCACTCTTTCATTTGCTTCCTTCAGCCACAGAAATAGAACTCAGTAATTTCTGCATGGATACAAGGTGAATGGGGCTGTCTCCTCTCCTTGCAGTTCCATTTATTACAGGTCACTGACATAATAAAGCTATATTTTGAGTTTTAAAAAGTCATAAGTATTATCTCACTTACTAGAGTTCTTGAAAGGAGTGTGCCGAGTGCCATTTATTTATAAAGAAGTCTGCAGGCCAGGAGACATCACACTGCTTTGAGGGGCCTCCTGCTGGCAAACTGAGTAACAGTTATTATGAGAATTAAAATGTTCCACACTATATGAAAGGAAAGATAACACAATCCTACAGAGTAGAGTTTGGTCACATTTCTACCTATTAAAAACACTTTATTCAAATATAGACATGATTTAGAAAGACTTTTAGAAAGAATCTAAAGAAATGTTAGAAGATTTCATTGTTCTCAGGCATAATTTATATCATTATTTATTTATATGCGTATATGTGGGGGTGTTTAATTCATGCTCTCTGGTGAAATATCATAGCCTTATTTTAGTATAAGTAAGCATAGTATACTAACTAAGAAATTAATTGATAAGGAAACAATTTTTTAATTTAAGTACACCTCTCTTCCATGTTTTGAGAATCTGTGTTCTATCCATTGACTCAGCACAAATGTTAAAACAATAGAAACTTCATATTGCCTTTCCTGCAATTATATTTAAGAAACGATGGTAAAACCCTAAATTACAAAATGTGTAGGTTTTTCTCAGAATTTCCGAAGATCAATCCAAGCATCATGGGAACTAGCTGGACATTAAATGTCTTCCAGACTATCAAGTGTTTTCCAACACTTGCACAGTTGCAAAACAACTGGAGAGAAAAAAAAAGTGTAATAGGAGCACCAGAGTCATTCATGAAATAACTGAGAATCAAAATACCAGCTTAAAAACAAGCTATTTATTAAAACTCTCTGCTAGGTACAATTCATATATATATATATATATATATGACAACTTTGGCAATCTGCTTATTTTCAGTGATTGACATGTAGTTTGAAAAGGAGGACTCAAGGTGTTCGAAAGAACTTATTCTGCTGAAATACAGACACAGGAGGGAGAAGGGCCAAGAGAACACTGTCCTGCAGTCCTGTGTAAGAGAGACAGCTTCAAGCCCATGTCCTTCTACTGGAGAGGCAGAACTACCAGACAGTCGCGGGTGTTGATTTAAGGTCTTGAGACAGGAATAGTTTGCACGTTGGGCTGTAATCACAGAGAAGACTTCTTTTACAAGTCTTGCAAGTGCTCCAAACTGGGACCACAGTCCAAAGGGACAGCTGGTCTCTCTTCTCCCTGGGGAAAAAATGCTATTTGAGTCCCCTAGTTATTTGTCACTCTCTGCCTTTAGAAGCACAGGCAATGGCATTCCTAGCCAAGGGTCCTACTCAGGAAGAATGAAAACTTATAAAAGTACAAACTATTTCAAAAGTGCAGATAAATTCAGAAGACCACAATAGTCTCCATATAAATAAAGAATACACATCATCTGTCCTTAAAAAGAGCATTTGGAACAATTTTTAAACCTTATAGTAGATTAAACGAAGAATATAAGTCTATTTAATATAAATAAACTACAATTTAAATAAGACAATTAACAAACTTCTTTGAGATAGTTTGCCAAGTATCGTATTCTATTTGAAGATTTTATGGATGTCTGTAGTGTTCTCTGCGATATAAAAGCTACTAAATAGTGTAGAGTGATGGAAGGTAATTAATGCTTAATGAAAACTGGCCCCAGTAACTTTTAAGCAGGATTCATATCAGACAAATATTTCCACAGATGGAGTATTTTTGTAGCTTTGTGAAGTCTCAAGGTGAGAAGAAGAATAGAGCTCTTGAAAACTATATGTGACAATTTAGGAGTGGGCTGACCTAATGACTTAATCTAATTTTGAGACTGGTATTTTTCCCTTGATGATATCAGGCTTTATTAAACTAATGATAAGTTAAAATCAAATCCATGCAGCAAACGTTTAAAGATCTTTCTTTTGCTTTCATATTTAAATGTGAGCTATCACCACAGTAACATTCGAGTAGCTCAACTCTGTGTCTTTGTGTTCCATGCTCTGAGGACTATGTCTACACTTCCTTCAGTAGGCAATAGAACGCTGGCCTGATGAGAAAGAAAATTGAAGAAAGAAAGAAAGAAAGAAAGAAAGAAAGAAAGAAAGAAAGAAAGAAAGAAAGAAAGAAAGAAAGAAAGAAAGAAAGAAAGAAAACTGAAAACGTCAGAGTCCCCACAGAGTAGTGTACAAATCAAGTCATTGCTTTGTTAAACTCCTTGGCATAGTTAGAATCTTGGCAAACATGCCCAAATGTATCAAAAGAGGGGAATAAAGCAGTTTTGCTAATAGTAGCTGTCGGAGCAAAGCATTATTTCATACACACGTGGCACTTTCACAAAGGCCACGCGACTTTAAAATGCACTAATGTATTTTAATGAAGACAAAAATAGTTGCAAAACTAAAACTTATACAGAGGATGTGGAAGACATTCCAAGATGGGTTATTAAATAGCATATTGACTTGGGAGTGAAATATTAAAACTGTTAAGAGCAGAATAAGTTGGCTCATGATTCATAGATGCAATTAGAGTCACTCAAGGGTGGAGGACAATGGGATCTAAAACAGAAGGCAGTATGAAGAGAGATGGAGACAGGGTGAATGTTCTGTATAATCATTTCATCTCCAGCAACCTAGCTTAGCCTGTTACATTCCTGTTCCTCTCATGAACTTAGCTGATTGCCCCTCTTTAAAACCAAACCTTGAATGCAAATAGCTCTCAATTGCCTCACAGAACATGACAAACCCAACCTACAGCACTCACTGTCTGGTGAAGGGTCACCAGAACTATTACCTATTATTAGATTCATTCACCAAGGCTATTCTAGTCATACTGTCTTCATTTAAAATAAATCATGACATCTTAATTAGATCAACATATTTTAAAGATCTTAGTAGCTAACACTTTTATGTGTTCTGAATCCCAGGAGCAAACATGCTTAAAGTGAATGTTGAAATTAAAAACAAACTCTATGGACAAACACCAGTGAATTGATGTGAATTATATCCAACTTAAATATTTATATTAACAATTTAAATATTAATTATTATTTATTATGTAATATATTTCTATTGTATTTATTATATTATATATTATTTCTAAATCATATTTTATATATGATTTTACATTATTGATTATATTACTATTATAAATATTAAAATTGAATTGCCTTTAAGAAGTATTATTGAACCGGGCGTGGTGGCACACCTTGAATCCCAGCACTCGGGAGGCAGAGGCAGGTGGATTTCTGAGTTCGAGGCCAGCCTGGTCTACAAAGTGAGTTCCAGGACAGCCAGGGCTACACAGA
>NC_034594.1:47831568-47849740 GCF_900095145.1 Mus pahari
AAATCCCCATGTCAAAGCCAATGGCTATAGTTATAGAACAATTAAAATTTCAAAATACTTTGCTTGTAACAATTTTTTGTTGTTGTTGTTGTAGTTTATACCCACACATTAAAAAGTAAATAGTAATTTAACTGCTTCATGGCAAATCTTTCTTTAAGGGTTCAGCTCCTGGCTTGTTCAGAAACTGGTAGCAATCTGGCACATCCCTCCTGCCCATATTGTTTTGGAGCACCACCTGTCAGCTAAAGGAGATAATGACACAGGGCAGAGATGGTGCACAAAAAAATCACTTCCTACCGCTCAGCACACAGGTAATAGTGTGGATATATTTCATTCGTTTTCGTGCCGAAAAAAGGCAATCATGATATCTTTTAACTCTTTACCTTGGTAGATATGAAAAACAGCTTTTAAAAACATGACTTACTGGCTAATGAGAGGTGGATAGTCACATTAGAAGATCTGGATTCTTGCTTCTTATTGGTAACACTTTTTCAAAGTATGTAAGGTTTAGGGTAGAAAAACGTAAATCCCCCAGGGGATATCTTTGTCACAACTCTATGAACTTCACACTTCGATATTATTATGCACAGAATTTAGCCTATTCTTTCACTACCTAGATAAATGTGCAATAGCCACAAAATAGGGGAAATATTTAATAATCACAATCTATTCACTGATATCTACATAAAACAATCTGTTCTGAATTTGTATATAAACCTTTCACTTCTCTCTTGTGTTCAGAAATTTCTCCAAAAGCACTATCTTTAAAAGTTGAAATATCTATAAAAATATAATATAAAAAGTTATCTCATGAATTTGATTAAAAACCATTTTCTCTTGAAGGAGAATGCACTTTAAAAAACAGTAAGGATGAAAGGCCAGCGATTTGGGCTTGCAGGGTAAACATAAATCTTTGGAACAAAACTGTCTCTCTAAGCTTCTTTTTTTAATACCGAAACTATAAAAATGGAATATGAAGGAAAAATGATTTGAGAATACTGCCCCTCGGAGAGAGCCAAATTCCTTCCCCAAATAGTCTACTTATACTGTTTGTGTGAGTCTAGATATACATTTATTCTGGAAAACATTACATCCCCTGCGTGTAAACACAAGAAACAAACTCAAGTCCAGTTTATGAGAAAAGGAATTATATGTTCTCAGCCTGGACGTGCTATAACTTTAAACTTACAATATTCTTTTTTCAAAAGAACTGAGTTATTTTTGTTTAAACTTGAAATACAATATCACTATATGAACCATAAAGGCTTCAGATTTGTGATCATGCCATCTTAGCTTCTGAAGAGTTGAAATGACAAGTGTGGACCTCTAAGTCAGGCTACTTCTCTCTACCGTAAAGTTACACATAAAACCATTCACATTTATTTAGTTCTCATTATGGACCTGATAAGATTTTATTTAATCTCTGCAACTCTGCCACTGATACAAGAATATGATTTCCTAAGAAGATGAGAAAACTGAAAATTTAAAAGACTACACATTTAATCCATAGTTACATTTGTGATTCTGAACAACTATTTAATACTCAAGACTCCTGACTTTGCATCTATCCTAAATGATTTAATTCACATTATTGAATTAAGAAAGTAATTGAAATGGTTAGTGTATTTGAGGTGCGCAATCAGAGCCAAGATATTATCAACAAATAAATGCTAGTATCATACTTGATCCTGTTTCTACTTTATTCTCAGATGTTAATAATTAATATAGATGTCAAAAGAAATAATTATTATAGGCAAAATAGTTATTATAGGCATCTGTGTTGTCTATAGTTCTTGGAGAGTGTTTATTTCTATATACAAAATATTGGTATTTAGATCAAGAAGAGTTATTATAATCATAGTCATCACTGGCTGGCCACCTGCACAGGTTTGCCATTTGGCAACATACCTAATCATGCTTAGGTTCTATTTCTTTGTTGGAAAAATGACAACTGTAATGCCCATGTTTGGTAAGATCAGCAGCAAAATATTACTTAAGAAGTAGTTGGCACACTTCTTAACACAGTAAACCTTTTAAGAGAGTTTTTCAAATGTCATTGTAATTTTTGAGAGTATTTTACCTGCATGTGTGTGGGTGTGTACTATATACATGCCTAGTGCCTGAACATATCAGAAGAAGGAATCAAATACCTTGGAAGTAGAGTTATGGATGATTGTGAACCAACAAGTGAGTACCGGGAACCGAACTCAGGTCCTTCACAAGAATAACAAGTTTCCTTTAACTTCAGAGATATTCCTCTAGATCCAACACAGTGGGCCTTGAATAAATTCTGTATATGATCTTACTGGCCATTTATCAATAAAGAGTTAATTCTGTATTTACAGAAAATTATAAGTCGGGATTTAAACAGCAATGAATGTAAATGGCTGAGGGGAAGACATTGTGGTTCATCCATATAGAGATATCCACCAGGCAGAGGACATAGGAAGGGGTAGAGCCTGGAAGATGAGTGAGGTCAGTCTTTCACAGGGGTCCGGGGCTCCAGAAACTAAAACAAAAGGATAGCAAGGAAAGCAGGTTCAGGAGCCAGAGAGACGGTGTTGCAAATGAATCTTTATGGCCTTCTTACTTGGGCAGTTCTGTTCACATGTCTACACCCGTATACAGACACACAAGCATACACATAATTTAAAAATAAAAATATGTATCTTTAAGAGGATTAAGAAATGGGAAGACTGTTTTTTAAAAGTATTGACTTCATTGCTTACCTCTTTAAGGGTGCATGCAAAACCAAAGATTTAACCCTGACTACAACTGATCCTTGTTAAATAGGTCACTGTAATATTGCCCCCAGGGGAATGAAGAGATGGCTCATCAGTTAAGATCACTCACTGATACTATAGAAGACCTGGATTTGATTCCCAGCAACCACATGGGGACTCACAGTTGCCTGTAATTCTAGTTCCAGGGCATGTGATGCCCTCTTCTGACTTCCATGGGATCTTGTACACCTGTGGCACATATACAAGCACTGAAGTATAAATATATACAATCAAAGTGAATATTTTAAACAATAGAATATTGTCTCTTCTAGAACTAACCTATCTATCTGTTTCCATACTATGGAGGAGGGTTACTATCACCTATCTTGTAGGTTTTCAGAAAACACGGTATACATCAAAGTAACAACAAACCCACACAGCACTAGACACATCAAAATGGATACAGTGTGTCCATAACAAGGAAGTGTGTGAATCAGAAAGACCAAGGCAGACACTAGTGTATCAGAAACTAGAAATGCAGTTTCCTTATCATCTAAGAGAATTTTAAAAGAACAGGCACAGAAGGCAAGAAAAGTAAGACATTCTTTTTAGTGTGCATCTTTGAACACAGATCGCAAAGTAGTAACAAAAGAAACAGAAATGCCAAAGGTCATGAAGTAAACTCTGTTTATGGTTGACTAATAGAAAGGCTGGCATAGGGCTGGTGAGATGGCTCAGTGGGTAAGAGCACCCGACTGCTCTTCTGAAGGTCCGGAGTTCAAATCCCAGCAACCACATGGTGGCTCATAACCATCCGTAACGAGATCTCATGCCCTCTTCTGGAGTGTCTGAAGACAGCTACAGTGTACTTACATATAATAAATAAATAAATATTAAAAAAAATAAAGTGTTTAAAAAAAAAAGGCTGGCATATTCATAATTGAGTACTACATATGCAACTTTTTTTGGCAATTTCTCAACACTTCACAATCTATCCACAACTGCAGACCAAGGTTTGACACTCCCTAATAGGCCTAGCTATAACATCACCAAAAATGTGTATTTATACTATCCTATTTATTTGTATATTGTTTTATTTGCTTTTGTTCTGTACTTTTAGGATAAGAGCAATCGATTGGGATTGTATATTGAATCAGAAGTGTAACTGTTTCCTATAGAAAAAATATGATTATTTTGACATTTGTAGCAAAAACAAGCTCTTGAAAACCATTTAAGGTTTCACCATCAAGGAGAACAGGTTGGATAAGTGAAAAGGGAATCAGTGTGGCTAGAATCCAAAGCATAGCCAATGGAGACATGAAATCTGGGCTTGAGACTGAGAAAGGGCAACTGGGCACCATGTGCTTGTGATGAATCCTGAGACTGAGTGCAGAAAGGGCTCTCAGAAGTCATGGACTAATCCCTTCCCCAACAGTACTGTGCATCTGTTCCTCAGCTGCCTCATCGCTCCTTACCCTTATAGAAGTGGCTGGATCATAGCTTACTACCCCACACACTGAGCGACTCACTACCTCCTGGGGCAGGATTCCAGCTCTGAGAAGCCTGAGGAGAAAGTCCTTGTTGGTGTCTGAATGAAATCTGATGCCTTAGAGTTTCAGACAGCTGTTAGTGTTTCAGTTCTCCAAGGCTACAGAGAACAGTGCTAATCCCTCTTATACATAACAGCCATCCGAATACTAAAGCCCGCTATCGTGTCTCCTTCTCAAGCAGAATCATCTCCATGTTGGCATGCTCTGACTTCTTTATTTATTCTTCAAAAGCATGGCACATCATCCTTCTGTGATAACAAAAAGTATGTTTTTAAAAAAATTACACATCTAAACCCATTAGCAAAAAGTATCAAAGCGAAACTGAGTCCACAATTTTCATAATTTTATAATTATGCATTCATCATCTATTAGTGTGATTATGTTTTTAACTTTTCAAAACCATATTTTAATTGCTTTCTTTCTTCTTATATGTCATACATGAAGATTAGGTGTTATGCCCTAAAGCAGCAGTTCCAATATTCATGCACATACCTGTGACAGCTAAGTGTATTACAGATTAATGAGGAGGAGGCAATGTGGTCATTACCCCCATGACTATCATCACGAATTCAACCTGTTGTGACTGCTAAACAGCCCAATTCTAAACCCAAAAGACATACCATTCCTAAATGAACATCCCTCTTCAGCATCTGTTTTCAGAGTCTTTTGGTTTGCCTCACTCATGTAACTAATCTGTGGGCCAAAGAGAACCTGATTAAGTCATTTGCTTTGTCACTTCCTGTCATGAAAACAGCCATCTGTGCTATATGTTTAACTTATACACATGCATTCCTCAAACTGGGTAATGCTGAATTGTAGCAAGCTTTACTCAAAAGTATTTCTATCTCTATTATTTTAAAGCTTATTGGAGGGAGATGCCTCATAGCAAGCATGAGGTCCAAGATTTAGATGCTAAAATCCTAACTGAAAGACTGGCAGACACGGTGATGCAATAATGCAGGAAGTGTACGGGTTCCCCAGGTCGAGACAGCTAGGTAAACTAGTTGGAATTGGCAAGCTCTGGGTTCATTCCCATCCTGAGCTATAAAGCAGCAAACCATGTAGGAAGACATCCAATGTCAACTTTGGACCTCCATGGATGCACACACACACACATGTATTCACACAGGTGTGGTGGTGAAATCTTAAATGGTTTTCAAGAGCTTGTTTTTGCTACAAATATCAAAATAATCATATTTTTTCTATAGGAAACAGTTACACTTCTGATTCAATATACAATACCCAAAACACAACATACCCATACCTATCATGGAAAAATGTTATGTTTTTCAGGGATAATATTGAGAATGTTCAGCCACCAATAACACAGGTGTACAAGAGAGAATCACAGTACATGCCAGAGAACTATAGAAGCCCACTAGAGTGACAGCTGTGAACTCTGTAGCTTCGTATCTGGATAAATTTGAGGAAAGGGTTTCTGAGAAAGAAACTGGAACATTCCGTCAAGCAAGAATGCACTTCACTCTTCTGACAGTAAAATCTTAAGACATATATGTGGGGGTAATGGGAAATATTTTATTCAGCACATGCTATGCAAGGGTTCATGGAACTTTTGTTTAATAGGTCAAAGTTTCCTAAGTCCTAGAACTAAGAAATAAACAATAACGTGATTTCTTCGTATATTTCATTAGGAAGCATGTGTGAGCCGTTGATCTTGATGCAGGATAAAGTGAAAACTGTCTTCCAGTTTCAAGTCTTCATGTGCTCTATCAGCACATGCACAATTACTACAGACTGTAATCAAGAGAGAAGCCGCTTGGAAAAAAATTAACCTTGAAATAACCACTGGCAATATGATGAGATGCACAATTCATGAAGATGAGAATTATTTTCTATTGTGATCTTGATTATAGAGAATATAGTCTTCAGCCAGGACCAAGGTTTAGCAGACATAGAAGTACTACTACATGGGGTTGATGCCTATTATGTACTGTTCTTTTAGGAATGAATCTTGTGATATCTCCAAATGTGAATATTATCTTTTCCTATCTTTTTGCTGGAATCACATTCCTTCAAGTGTCATATACACCAAAGTGATAATTTTTACATGTGTTTATAACATATAAACAATACAATTATTTCTTCCAATGGCAATAGCAGGGATTCATTAAACTATGTTAAGAAGGATAGAGTTACACATGAGAACATTTACATGACCCATTTTAACACTGTTATATGTATTTATATATTCTCTGTGTTAGAATTTTATCTGCAATTTTTCTTTATTTAGAAATTTCACCAAAATTTATCTATTTGGATAAAACTTTTTCATAATACCCAAGGCTCTCTCATATGACTCCAATATGGCTGTGCCACATTGGCTTGTGAGGCAGATAGGTCACTAGTTTACAAATGAATCTGAACCAACTAGGAGGTGCAAGTCACAATATGATCACAAAATAATGGGGTTTCAGACGCATAAGCTGAAAAGAACCATTCAGTACACAGGAAGCCCCATGTGCGGCCTCAAAACAAAGATTATTTCAGAGATTTCGACATATTTTTATTGTTGGCAGGCTTGGAGCAATTGAAACATTTATTGTTTTATTTTTCTCTTCTTTCCCATTAATAAATTAACCTTCACAATATTCATATTGCAAATGAGAAATATAGAACTTAGAAATTTATTTTTGTGTAGCCTATAAATATTGAGCAAAAGCTGTTAAACTGGGAGAGATGATCCTAATATGGACCTTTCTTGGAGTGATGGCGCCAGTTTGTAGAAGTATAAGAGCATGTATCAGATCTAAATTAGCTAAACAAAATTAGATGCATACCATTCTCTTGCTCTTACCTCTTTCTCTGGCTCACAGTGCACCAATTCTGGCCATGAGCAATAGGGTAAGCTCTGTAAAAATAATGAATGCCTCTTTCACCAACACTTGTGTGAGATGTTTTGTCTATTTTGATTTATCTCAAAGTCTCTTTTCTATATACTTTCAATTTTCATCCAGTACTTAAAAGAAAGAGAATAACAAGGCCAGTAAAGTATTATATCTGAATACTAATCACTTCAGTTCCCATTAATTCTAAGCACATCTTTAGAGGTTTTGATACATCTCCAGGGACTGTAGGCTGCTAAATTTGAAGTTAACAACTGGGAAATATTAACTATTTAGCTGATGTATTTTACATACTAAGCATATGACTTTAGCACTAATGCCTTTATTGTTTCTCACATGCACCGATACATTAGTTAAAAATACCACCAAAGGCCTGTGGCCTTGGACTGCTGGTTTTAATTTAGATGCACTGTTTCATACATTGCTAGTAATAATGGCAATGGTGGCTAAAGGTGTCACATTTAGCTTGTTCAGAGGGTAGAAGTAAAAGATGGAATTTTATCCATGCTAAACAATGTGATTAAAAACTCAGTGAGTTGTATTTTATGGAACAGGACCTTAATAATATAGTTGTCAAATACTAAAGTTAGCTGTGGTACAGTTCCATTATACCATGTTCTAAACTATAGAGTTACACATAACAAAATTTACATGACCCATTTTAAAGTATTTCCTATATTGTACAGTGTTCAGAAGCAGGTTAACATGGTTCTTACCTAACATATAAATTTGACTTTTGAGCTTCCCCATACCTATGTGTCCTGTGACCCTGGGTCCCACTAGAATTGTATTTTTATTACCTTTTCTTTCTTCCTTTCTTTCTTTCTTTCTTTCTTTCTTTCTTTCTTTCTTTCTTTCTTTCTTTCTTTCTTTCTTTCTTTTTTAAGGAAACCATACAAAGTTGGGTTCCAAGATATTGCTACACTCCTGCTTTGTTTTTGGTTTTGTTTTCCAAGAAGATAAAACATATAGGAAGGCTCTCTTAACATAGGATGTGAAAAAACAAACAAACAAACAAACAAATAAAAACAGAACAAAAGAGCAATAATGAACCAAAACGTGGCAAATATAGCCTGCAATACAGACAGATTTCTTCATACAGTTGTAGGGGAGGTGGAAAGAGTTGCAGAACTGAAGGAAAAATGGGATCTGTAAGTCCAAGGATGTCTTACTTCCACAGAGGGCTGATAGGTAGAGAGGCTAATGGCTTTGTGGAGCTTCACTCTCTTTGCTACTGTGAGTAAGGCATGAGTGGCTCGCACATACAAGGAAAGCCTCCTGGCCTTCGGGACATACTCACCAGAGTAAAAGACCAACCCGTCTCCCAACTCCAAAAGGCTTCTTTAGAAGGTACAGTAGTGGACGCTGGCAGCCTGGAAAGGCTGGCAGTTCCCTACAGTAAAGTAACTTACAGGGGTGGGAGGAAGATTGAGACGGACATGTTCCCTGTTAGGATTCTGCACTAAAAATGCTACAAGTCCATCAGCCATTTGCAGAATACAAGTCAGTTATCTAAAAGAGCATCCAGGAGAACCCCTATCATCTCCCTATTCAGTTTCCCTGCTAGTACTTTCTTTAAAGAGCCCTTCAAAATGGTGAGCATATGTCTAGTTGTCTATTTTAGGATCCTGAGAAACCTTAGCTATTACAAAGTTATATTATCACATCTATCTAGAAATAGAAAATGTTACATTCTGTCTCTAATTCATTTTTCATGAAGCTCTTATTGGATTAGAATATCCCTAAAGGCAAATATTCCTCCGCAAAATTTACAAGACCACTTAATGACATACTTTATACTGTGCTTTATTGCTGTCAACTATCCCTTGTTGGGAAAAGTCTGTTGCCTTAAACTTCTTATATCTGCTCCTTTGTTGTTGTTGTTTTTTTTTATAATATGCAATTTACTTTTGATCATGTGTATATGTGTAGATCTGTGTGAGAGTACACCACATGTGTGTTGGTCAGAACTTGCCCTAAGAGGCCAGAGGCATCAGACCCCTTGAGTTGCAGTTACAGGTGTTTGTTAGCCATCTGACATGCATGCTAGGTGTCTTAGTTAGAGTTTAACTGCTGTGAAAAGGCACCATGACCAAGGCAAGTCTTACAAGGACAACGTTTCATTGGGGCTGGCTTACAGGTTCACAGGTTCTTTCCTTTCTCATCTAGGAGGGAGCAGGGCAATGTGCAGGCAGACATGGTGCAGGCAGAGCTGAGAGCTCTACATCTTCATCTGAAGGCTGCTAGTGGAAGACTGACTTTCAAGCAGCTAAGATGAGGGTCTTCAAGCCCACACCCACAGTGACACACCTACTTCAATAAGGCTGTACCTACTCTGACAAGGCTACACCTCCTAATAGTGCCATTCCCTGGGCCAAGCATATACAAAGCATCGCACTGGGCATCAAACTTTGGTCCTATGTAAAGGTGATTCATTCTTCCAATCACTATACTAGCTCTTCAGCCACTGCTCCCTAGTTTTTAATATGGTCCCAACCTTCAGAGGGGACATTGCTGGTGGTTGGTAAATCCCTGATGCTTAAACAGATTAAAACTTTAAAGCAAGTGATGAAGACGCAGCAGGAATGTAATTATCATTTAACCTAAAAATAGTGGATTAAAAAAAAACAACAGATACATGTGTTTAAGGATAATATTCACAATTTTCAACTTGCCAAAAATAAAACGAACAGAAATACTTGGTATCGTATTATGAACAAGCTCTAAAAATGGGCAAGGGTTTCAAATTATACAGACTTGGAAAGACTCCATTTGAAGAAATAGCTTCCGACACACACGAAGGCAACCAAAGAAACATGCTGGGTAAACACAGCTAATATCTATTATTAAGAAATCTGTATTTATGTTTTAGAACAGCTTGCACTGTGCACTATATGATTTAATTACAAATAAAAACCATGTATGGGTGAACTTAAAATTATTCCGACAAGTATATATTGTTCTTTAGTTTATAAAATACATTAAGTGCTTACTATGCCTTTGGTTCATATTAGTCAGGAGATAGAAACTTGCATCCAAAAAAAGCAAAAACCGCATGCTAGATGAAACAGGTGATGTTGATAAGGTTCAAAGGTTACAATAATCACCTAAAGGGAGAAATAACTGCATAGCTGCAGTTCAAAGTGAACTTAAAATATTCAAAATACTTTTTTTTTTGTATAAAGCATCAAGTAAGTCATGAATTCCAAGAAAGGGAGTCAGCAGAGGTCAAGGCAATAAACTGGTCCTGGTTATGGAACACTGGGTGAGGTAGCCTGGCTTTTGGATGGACTACATCTTAAGAAACTCTAAGCCATAGTTGAAAATAAAATGGGAGACCATTTAAGTATCCTTTGAGCCTCACAATGAGATATGCAAAAAATATTTCATAATTAAAACTAAGATAATTGGTGTACTTTATCAGGATGTTCATTCAGCCACAGTAGGCAGGGAGACCAGTAAAGAGGACATTGTGCTACCATTTCCTTGGCCTTTCTAAGGTTTTTAATCTTTGAAAAAAGTTTAAGGACAGATTTTAATAAAATTTACTGTCAATTTTTCTTAAGAGCAAACTGGTTTAATTGATATCCCTCTAGATAAAATGATTTGCCAAGGAACTCCTAGAAATGAAAGTAATTACATGTATCTGGAAGAAATATTCTGTTTGATTGTTGTTGTTTTGGTTGGTTCCCACAGAAAGAAACTAATACTAGCATATTCCGCAGGCCTACCTGGAATAAGAGCAAATAAGGATCTTAGGAGAAGGAATTTACCTAGTCCATGACAGTTCCTCCCATCTACCACCACTATTAGGTATCCCCCTGCCAGTAATGGGGGCTGATCTTGAAACTGAGAACTATACACATTGGTAGCCACACAAGACAGCATTACAGAACCTGAAGAAAACATTGACAGTGTTTTCAGTCCTAATCATTCAGGAGATGCCCAAGAGGAATGGAGAGTTGAAGACATCTTTCCTGAAAGCTGACTTATGATCACCACTTCCAATAAGGACTTACCACAGATAGGGATTAAGACAGAAGTATATGGAAACAGAAAGAAGTAAAAGTCAAAAGAGAAATAAAGATTCAGCAAGTAAAACTGATGGTTCACATAGATGATGCTTGGGGGGGGGGTTAATTAGTGGTTTGTTTGTTTGTTTGTTTTTTCGTTAAACATCTTTAAATTGTATTTCAAAACTGGCAATAAGTTGTACCATATGTGTACAGATGTATATAAGCATATAAGTTTGTTCTCTATTCATTTAACTCCCAGAATTCAGAAACTGCATCTTGCATATTCTTAATGGTATGTAGCATGCTTCAGTAACCTTACAATATTGGAAATAACATGATTAAGAGTAATGATACTGAGATATCCTCACGGGAGACATTTAATGATGTTGCATAGGAAGTCTCATGGTGTCTTTGTTAATCTTTTATAAACTGATTGGGGGGGGGTCTATTTCCATTTCCCATTGCTAACAGAAAGTGACTTTTCCTGCCAGAACAAGTTTCAAATCTCCGGTCTGTCACTAGGGTGCACAAGATTATGTGCTCAAGAAAGCATACAAGCTTGAAGGAGCTCATCTATGTCAAGACAGAGTTAAGGTTGGATCAACGGTGCTGCAAGTCACAAAGCCCAGAGGCAGTATCTTGCAGAAAAACCAAAGACAGGCATTTGCACCATAGAAACAAATCCATAAAGTCTCAATAGTGAAAGCTTTCCTGATGTAGTTGTTCAAAGAGGAAACGGCATAAGAAAACACAATTGCCTTGGAAATAAGAGCCTTAGATTCCATATAGGCCTGGATGAATGTGATAGATTTTCTTGGATTTGGTGGTTAAGGGACTCTACTAACTTAGTGGTGAAGAAGATCTAACCAGTTATTGTTTACAATCCATTTTATTTAAGTAAATAGATTTTTTTTATTAAGGATTAGATAGTCTCATAAGGACTTCATAAGGTCTCAGGAAAAAGAGATGCTCGAAAGTGCCATTATATACAGATATTAATGCCAGGTGCTCCTATGTGGATTACAAGATCTAGATTAGGCCTAGAAAATCAGATATACATCCTCTTAGAGTTTTCCTGACAATGCGCTATATTTTTTTAATCAACACTCTATTGCATGAATTATATATGCAATCCAATATTATGACCTAGAAACAACAATGATAATGATGTTCACACGGTCTTTGTTTTGGAAAAAGCTATACAGTGTAGGTAAGCCCTTGGAATGGAACTGTGTCTTGTGGATTTTGTTATTCTCTTTGACAAAATCTTTTATTTGTCCGTTCAAGTGTCTACAAGTGTTTCAAGCACTTCTATGTATTTTATAGCAAATAATACTGGGAATAACACTTCGTTTGACTCTGCTTCTAAGTTCTTTACAAAAATGAGAAGACAAGACTAGATCAGTACCTTCTAAAGAGCATTAGATTTCTCTGAAGCCAGAATGGAGAAGAAGAGAGACCAGCAGAAGGGAAAGAAGGAAACACCAAAGACCCTCAAAGTAGATTCCAAGAAGTCAGCTTTTCTCTGCAGCTTAAAAAAAAGAAAGAGAGAGAGAGCTGACTATAAAACTTGCTTTAGATCCTCGGTCTACCCATATGAGCTTACTCAATAACAGGAGATCGACATATAAAAGTAATCTTAAAACAATTGATTCTTCTTCCTTGTATGTTTAATCATCCATTTTCCAATGATATCATTAAAAACAGCCAAGATGTTAATAGTTGAGGCATCAAATTTAGCACTAACAGCGGTATGCAAATAAACTGGGAGTCTAACCCAAGCTTTCTCAAAGGCTTATACCAGAAACTCCACCTCTCACATTTATTTCAGTGATTTATTCTTTAGTATTACTCAGTAACAGAGCTGCTGATGTGCTACCCACAGTGCAGGCTTTGCCATTCTTATTAAATTCCATGTGAGTCTGCTGCCCCCTGGAGTTGTGCAAAATGATGGGCCTATAAGCAATCATTTATTTAAAAATAACTATGAGACAATTACTCCCTGTTCAAAAAAACCTCTTTTGAATCAGCACCCCAAACCCCCACATATTTCAACATTGTAGCTTCTCTCTCTCTCTAAATCTAGAAAGGACTTAAATATGGACACACACACACACACACACACACACACACACACACAAACCCAAGAAACTGACTATAAAGCTTGTTGTTAAAGCTTCAAAAAATAAATGCTTAATAAAATATGTCAAAATATTGACAACTCAGAAAGATATGTGAACAATGAGATCTGAAGAGAACAGAAAGCAATTCCAAAAGGTATTATTTGAGAGAAAGTGTTTTCACAAGCAACTGCTACTAAGTCAAGTACCTCCTTGTTCTTTTCAATGGGTGCTTTCCAGACAGACACAGCTTGCTTGTGTCTGGGAGTTTATGTTGTGTTTATAAACATATGTACAAATGTTTTAACTGTATGTACAACTTGAATTTCATGTAGAAAAATAATTAACTGGTTACTAGGATATATCTCAGCATCACAGAAGGCATTAAACTCATTGTGGTGGAAAACTGCAACATAGTAGAGAAATATGCGGTATCTTGCATGCATTTCCCCCCCCCCTCCCAGTCAGGTAATCCAACTTACAAGGACATGGAATGAGATTCTGACATTAAAAGCCTAGAACTGTCCCCAGGATGTAGAAGTCCTGATTTAAAGCTTATGGTTATGGTCTGTGCAGTTCTTAATTGCAATAGAGGTAGGTAAAGTCTCCTTAAAATTATAGAGTTTCAAGAAACATTGAGCTACCATCTTTTTTTAATTCAGAACAAATAAATAAATAAATAAATTGGTTTCTCATAATCTATAAAGTCATTTTAATAACTCTACTAGAAATAGTGAAATTATTTTCTCTGTCTACTCAATATTTATATTACACAAAATGAATATTAGAATAAAGGTACCAAGTTAGTTCCATATGGTGAAATGTTAATATAACACACCATCTATATAATGGGGGGGGGGGAAGCTGGTATTATGATTGGCTTCTATCCTCTATAGCAAATTCAGCATCACTCTGTAAAGGATAACAGGATGGTCCTGACATTTTATTTGACATTTATTATACATTTGTAGATTTGAACATGTATTAGCTAATTTTAACATAGCTATCAACATATCTACAAAAAAGTATCCCTCCGAGGCTTGAAATTAATCAGGTCAAATGCCAATAAGTTTGCTGGTATCAGAACATTCCTTCTGATCATTTGCTTCATTTGGGTTTTGGGTATTTATTCATGGGTGTCCAACAGCAGCAGAACACTAAAAAAAAAACAAAACTTATTGCTATTTTGAAAACACAAACTAATTTTTATTGTAGAAATTGATCAAACATAGCACAAAAAAGCAACACAATATTGAAGATATGCTAATTTAGAACATTGTGTATAATGTACACTTTCCATAGCCATTAATCTCAAGGTGGCTGTAATCAAGCGTCAGAGAATACTGAGACCACCGTTCCTCGCTGTCAGTAGCCTTTGTTGCATGGCAGTCATCCACCTCTCCATGGTCAAGGGGAAGAAAGAAGGAGCATACAAGGAAAAGAGGTACTTCTCTGTGGGAAGATTTGGCCTTGGGGTCTGGGCTTTTGAGATGCCCTAGTGATCTGGGATCGATGCCGTTTTATTTTCTTTCGGGAATAAATCTGAGCAATGGAATGGCTTACGATTGTTCAGCCAACCAGCCATATCAGATTTATCAGAGAGAAAGAATGAAAACTGGCTTAGGGAACTCCTGCAGAGGCTGAGTGGCAGGTTGCTGGGAAAGACACACACAAAATGAATACACTTAGTGGTGGAAGGGAAAAAATATATATTCACATGTGCCTAAACTCAATAAATAATACGTAAGGAATCCATAGTAATGGAAAGGGTGAATGTGTAAGACAGATGATAAATAGCACTTCTATTTAAGAACCAAAGAGATGAAAGCTCATGAATACTAAATATTTGAATCCACTTTGAGGAGGAAATATGATTTTCTATCAAGTGAATGCAAATTGTAAAAAACCAGCCAATGCAAACACTATGTTCAGGTTAGAATAAAAAATACATAAATCTTCCAGAACATGAAAGCCTCAGTAAACATTCTGATGTAATTTCCTAATTAAGACACATTTCCAAAGCGTAAATGAATATATATATATATATATATATATATATATATATATATATTGCTGTAAGTGCTTGATTTTCAAGAAATTTGACTTTCTGTGCATGCATGATTAAAATAAAGGCAGTTGAGTTGAAGAGAAAAACCAGGAATGAGGACAGAAGCAGAGTTATTCCACTTCATCTCAACCATAGACACTTGCTGTGTTTTCAAGTAATTTGAAGCTACCATGTGAGGTATTCATCTATTTTGAAGTATTCTGAATGAAAAACTATGTTCTTCTATAAAGCTATCTTGTACAAATACATGTTTTTCAAAATTAAAGGAACAAAAGGGGAGAGTGTACCCATGGTTGTGACCATTGCAAAGGCACTCTGGAAAAAAAATGATTGATGCATTTTTTAAAAAAAATCTAAGTAATATTTTTCTCATTAAGTTTCATTAATAATATTTCTTAAATGTAGAATACCATTGAAAGATTGGGGGAGGGGAATAATATGCCTTAATTGTATAGAATATGTGTGCACTTCAAATAAAAAGCAGGGGAACTAAGTAGCTTGCACATGAGAAGGAAAATGATCTTGTCCATCACATATTAAGACTTGGGAGAATGTCACTTCAACAGAACTGTATATTTTTATTTCAGTACAAAGCAATATTGATAAGTTCCACCACAGAAAGAAGGAAACATTGTAGAATTATTCCTCCAGGTGGAATTGTCATATAAAGGCCTTTGATTAAAACATTTATAGATAAAATTTATCACCGGTAATGAGACATAAATTCCTTGAAATTATTTTTAAATACTCAAAAGCTGACTCCTCCTCCAGCAAAAGAAAATCCAAGTTTTCTTATGTACAATTTTCCCAAGAAATGTCTTGATGATCATACAAGAGAATCATCCACTGTATGTTTTTATTCCGTTCACATACAGCAGTAAATAAGGTGCATTCCTTCTGCTTAAGAAATTAGCATTTCAAAAATCTGCCACTTTCCCCTGAACTCCAAGCGTGTCTAATAATGCGAAAAGCAGATTGTCTTCCCTCGTTTCCTTAATTTGTTTCATCTAAAAGCAATTCACTCAACATCTTGTCGCCCTCTGGCAGCCTAGTTTACTTATCCGCACTTAATTTCTCATTTGGACCAAAACAAACTCCTCTAAACTGCTGCTGACTGCTAACCGCGAGAGAGGAGACGCGCGCTATGTATTTACTTGGATAGACAGCCACACACATGCACAGCCGCAAACAGAGCCTCACTCTCACCAGACAGCGACTTGTTTTGATAATAGCACTACATTAAAACCAGCTGAACTTTCTCTGCCAGGTGTGGTGGAGGCGCCTGGAAAAAAAAAAGAAGAAGCAGCCCCTGGGGGCACAGTTTCCAATAGATCACCTAAGTATGCTTGTTGCAATTATACCGGGGATACACCCGAGAGCTTTTCTTTGTGTGGCCCTTTCATCTAGATCACTTTGTGTTTTGAACAAGTGAGGCTCTCTTTTGTGCCCCCAGAATTTCAAGTACAGAGTCACACAGGAAACAACAATGGCACGCTAATCCTCCTGCTTCTAAATGGGCTCACTTGTGGGTCTGACAATTCGCTCAGGGAAAAGAGCAGAGGTAGCTAGGGCGCAGGCTGATGTCCTCTGAGGCGCGGAAGGGGACAGCTGCAGAACTAATTTGGATTACATTCCTTGCCTAAATTCTGAAAAGGGCTTTTCGGCATAGCCCAACCGGGAGCTGCAGAGTTAATACCAAATTGCTGTGGACTTGAAGGGGGGATCCCCCAGCGGCCCAGGCCACGCCAGACAGCCCCCTGGTAGGGTGGCCTGATAGAAATTCCTCTCGGCTAAGCCTGCATGACAGTGGCAAGTGTTTTTGAATGGGTCAATGTGCATAATCAACCCATTGAGGGGAAAGGCAAAGGGCTCTGAGTCGGGGGCTAGAAAGGGATGTATCTAGGCGGCCGCCTGGAATCTCAAGTCCTTACTGCTGTTCTGATTCCAGAGGTGGCTGGAGCGCAGGATCTGGTATGCAGGAAGAATTTCAGACTCACTGGGAGTATGCAAACGGCCAGCACAAATGGCGCACATGTGCCATTCGAAGGTCATTTTGAACAGCTCAGAGATTGTAACTTGTTATTTACTAGACGAGGAGGAAGAGGCGGGAGCGGAGGCGGAGCGGGAAAACTAGAAGCTGCGGTTTTCTCGGTGAGGTCAGAAGGACACCCTCTAGGGACCTAAAGCTCTCCCTGTCGCCACTCCTGATATCTTCTCAAGCTGACTCCCACGTTCCCACCACCAGCCCCGGAAGGTTCCGGAAATCTCTCTGCCTTCTCCAAAGCCCTCTCCTCTCCCCCCTCGGCCGGGTCAGACACACAGGTTCTACTTAGTCCTTTCGCGTCCCCTCCTCTCATCCCCGGGAAACTCCCAAGAGTCAAAAAACTTTGAGCTCCTCTACATCGCAGCTGCTGTCATTGGCTCTGGCGGCCCCAGCACGCCAGCGACACTGTACTGCCTCTCTCGGGGTCAATTAGTCCTTTTTCTGTCCAAATACCTGGGGCTTGGGCAATCGGGCCAACAGTGGCGGCGCTCAGGACGCCGCCACCCGGCCCGCCTCGGGCTAAGTCAGTGAGCACCACCCGCGAGCTCTGCAGCCCGGCCGGGCAGTAAACAGAAGTTCAGGCCAACCCCAAGTTGCACTACTGGAAGAACTCTTCCCAGAGCCAAGTCCAGCATGGGGAGGGAAGGCCGGGCTCCGGACTCAGTATGTCAGGCTCTTTTATTTAAAAAAAAAAAAAAAAGGAAAGAAAGAAAGAAAAAAAAGAGAGGAAGAAGAAGAAAAAAAGAGATCATGCTGGCTGGCGAGTCGCCCCCCCCCCAACACACAC
>NC_034594.1:47849751-47855676 GCF_900095145.1 Mus pahari
CACACACACACACACACACACACACACACACACACACACACACACACACACACACACACTCTTTCTCGCCCCAAGTCAATCGCAAGACAGCCCGGAGATGCCAACTAAGAAGGCCGAGAGTCCCTGGCCACCGGCCGAGGCGCGCACCCGGTGCGCTCCAGCTGCCCGGATAGGGCTGGGCGTCCGGTGTGACCCCGCAGGCTACTGTAGACTCGGGCCAGCGACCGCGCGCCAGCATGCTCAGGTGCCAAGCCCCGCTCCCCGGCCGCGCTCCGACGCAGCCCTGCACCCCGGGGAAGGCCAGCCAGGCTCAGCCCAGGAACCTCCTGGCAGCCCGAAGAGGTGCAGCGATTCTCCGGTTTGGTTTGATTTTTTTTTTTTTTTTTTTTTTTCCGCCTTCCCAGCCGGAGGAGAAGGGAACCTCCACTGACGGGCTCAGGTCTCCCAAGCCCCGAACAACGGGCGCCACCAGAAGCGATCCCGCTTAGGCTCCCAGAAAACGCGCGAGAAAGAAAGAAGGGGGCTAAAGAGAGGACGAGGGTGCTGGGGGGGACGGACAATAATATAGAGGGAGGCAGGAAAGCGGAGTCATTTGTAGCATCAATAAAAACACACGCACGCACACACAAAGGTAAGTTTGGGATGGAGCGAGGGGCGACCCAAGGCAGAAGCCCGGTCCCTAGGGTCCCTGGAGTGGAAGGGTGACAGAGGGGCGAGGGAGACGGGAGCCACCGGAGGCGGTGGCGGGTTCAACAGCTGGAGCGCGACCGGGAACCGCGAGACCGCGACCCACCTGACTGAGAAGCGCTGGGCTGGACGGTCCCCGCTGCCACCAGAAGGCTCCCCCAGACCCACAGTCCCGTCGCCAGCTTCATTTTTGGCAAGTCTCAGATCCCGCGCTGACAATTACATGTCCAAATACCATAGCCACTTGCGGGCACGCGGAGGAGATCTCCCCCCTCACAGCCGGGAGCGCGTGGGGGGCGCAAGGGGGGCGGACGCGGCGCGCTTGGTGCACGGGCTTCCCGGGGCCGGCGAGCCAGTCGGCGCTGGTGGCGGCTTCCAGGACCCGTGGACCCGCGGACCCGGCCAGGGGCCGCGGAGGAAGGCGCGCGGGTGGGAGTGTGCGCGACTGTGCGGCTGGTGCTCCGAGCACAACGTACAGCTAGTTCCCGGAGTGATCCTCCGCTCGCTCGTTCCCTCCTCACTTTCTCGTTCGCTCTCTCTCCTCACTGGTTGGTCAACAATAAAAAGAAAGGGGGAAAAAAGGCTTCCAAAAAAAGTTGATTGCAAAGAAGCGGCGGGGTTCCGGCCTCTCCCCCCCAAACCGGGCTATGTTCAGCTCTCTCTTCAGTCTCCTTGCACCTCCTGTCCAAATCTGGAGGGAAAAGGAGGGGGTGTTGCTTCTTTGCTTCTCCCCGATCCTGTCCCCCTTTTTTTTCCACTGTCAGCTTTCCTCACACTTGTCCAGCCATTGCAGTAATTAAAGCTCCGAGCGTCATTTCCAACGCTCCGCGGTCTCCAGCCGCAGCCCCACAGAGAAATTAATACGAGTCAGGGAGAAAGATTTTTTTTAAAACAGAAAAGAAAAGAAAAGAAAGAAAAAAAAAAAGAGGGGAGTGGGGGGTGGGAATCAAACAACCCTCCACGCAACCAGCCAGGCTTTCCTCCGCTGCGCAAGCCCCGCCCCTGCTCTGACCCATGTAGCCACGCCCTCCCCCTAAGGAGAAATCTTATTGGCTCAGACACTCCCCAAAATCGTCTGCCTCTAGAGTTGGAAAAACACCTGTCAGGCAGTGGGAGCAGCAGGGTCGTGATAGGGGCTTGGGGAAGCAGGATCTGAGAAGCTCAGTGGAGACCACTGTCTGAAACGCTCCCCTTGGGGCTGCCCCAGCAGAGGCCCTGGACAGCTGGCCCGCTGAGTAGTCAGTCCACCAGAGGGAATGCTTACTGAACGAATTTTTTGACACAAGAACAGGACATTTTCTTTATTGCTCCAAGGTGTCTGTCCATACACAGAACCTTCCCTAGAAATAGAAAATCAACGTTGCTTTGGGAATAAAATATCTCTGTCCCTCTTCATCACCCAGAATATTCCATGCTTAGTGCTTTTAAATGGATATTGTAGGTAGCTTGTAGCCTCGCAGGTAAGATGAAACCTTCCAATAGTTCTTTTGTTCCAAATATGCCATCTCTCCCACCTTCCCAAGACAACATTGGACCAAACTTTAAAATCCATATTTGTGAAACCACATTCTTTGATTCTGAAATTATGCAAACTCTCTCAAGCCTGTGCTGTTCAGTCTGAAGGTGTTTAGGAGGGGAGATATTAGCTGACCTTCAAGCCCTTAGGGCTAGGCCATAGCAGGGCCAGCTTGAGGCCTTGCACTTGCTAGCTTTGCAGGGTGTGTACTTCCAAGGGCATCAACAGCTGTAAGACTAAGCTTCTCTAAGTCTAAAATCCCTGGAAGGGATTACTGTGGTCTGAGGGGACGCAGGTCCAAAACCGCTCTAAGCTGGGGCCAGAACCTGTAGGGAATCAGAGGACACTCGTTTGCTATGTGTACACCTATTCTATGAAGATATTCTCTATGCTTTTTCTCAAAGCAGTGACTAAATATATACAAAAAAAGCAAAGGTGCTTTAAATCCAAACCACCCTACTTCCTTGGTCACTATTGGAGTCCTTCCCCCCATCTTCCACATCTTCTGACCCCATCCCTTAAGAATTCCCAGGCAGCTGAAAACAACAGTAACAGAAGCCTGAAGGTTGAAGCCTTTCCTTGGCTCCATAGTGTGTAACAGGCCCACTGCAGGTCAAACAAGCTGCGTGTGCTTTTTATCCAGAAGCAGCCCAGGACAGAGAAAAAAACGGAGCCCAGAGCCCCTGACAGGGGCCTTGACTAGAATGGCACTGACTGCAGAGGCACACGCACCGGGCTTGGGAGTTATCTCTATTTTCGTCTTTATCTCCTCTCCACACTCATTTCTTCCTTTCGTTTAACGCAATCTCGGCCCAGTGTACTTGTCTTCCATGACCTTATGATTACTTTCAGATACCTTTTCTCCATAAAAGCTGCTCATTTTTACATCCGCCACCACAATAACAATTTAAGTGACAAAAACAAACTACTTCTAGGGGACGGGAGGGAGTTTCAGCTCCTACATTTTGTTGGAGTCCAGTTTCTGGTGATAGTTATTTTTGAAAAGGGGAGAAATTATAATAGCTAAATTCTAACTCCTGTTATGAGAAAAAGATTAGATGTGTAAATGTCTCATGTTATTTTCTAGATGTGCCTATTATGAGGATTTCTTTGTCTTCATTTATCTTCAAGGGACTGCGAGTATAGTACCTGGCATGCATGAAACCCTTAGCTCAAGTCTTAGTACTTGAAAATAATAACTCCTATACTGCCATTGCTGCTTATCTTTATATATTGCTGCAGGACCTCTATATATGTTCTAACGTCACCTATATTTTCCAGACTAATTCTTGGCAGAAGAAGACTATTAGCTACAATCATAGATGTCGCCATCTCCGTAGAGCTGATTTTCACCAACTACGTTGCCAACGTACCTATAATTTGTATCTAAATCACAGTTGGATTTGTCTTGATCCATATTTTCCTGGTTCTTACTGAATCAAACAGTAATTGACCTGGCCATAGGTTGACATTTGACCAACAGCTTTCGAGCCTACAAACTGGACATAAAAGTTGTAACTTATAGAAGCATGCCGTATTCAGTAGTGACACATCTTATATTTTAAAAGCCTAGCTTAGATCATTTCAATTAGAAACAGACATGTACAGAGGAACATGGTATCCTGAGTGGGGCCATTAAGATTAAAACAATACAAAAGAATTATTATTTTATATGTCTGCTCGCATCAGCTTCCCATGTCTGCTGAATTAGCACATGGAGGAACACGATCACAGAGAACATTTTCTACCTGGTATGGGAAGGACATGCTATCTGAATTGCCAGAGGCAAAAACAGATCTCTGTATTTCCCCACTTTGCTGTGTGGTGTTATAATAAAATCTTATCACTTGACTAAAATGTGTAGCTGAGACTTAAAACCAGGCCAGGTGTGAGGATGGGGTTAGAGGGTGGTTGGGGAGAGACTAAATAACTCATTATTTAGCCAACCACAAACAAGGAGCAGAAACAACCTGCTGAGTACCTTCTCCCTTGATTCTTATGAATCTGCAAATCCACCCATGTCACAACACTCTAGTGGTTCTAAGTCGGACAAGTCAAACACTAAAAAAAAAAAAATGCATCAATCACTGTTGATTAGATGAGAGACTGTCCTTTCCACCACATCTCTTCCCTGGGATTTCTGTTGCTGGGAAAGAGAAAGTTCACATTCATTCTGTCCATGCAACGAGAAAGAATGAAACTGCCATTTGAAAGGAACAAAAGTCCAGATGGGTCTGGAAAGGATTCAAGCTCTTTTCGTAGTGTTTTCATTGAGCTAGTTCAGTTTTCCTTTTGTTATCTGAAACCAGAACTGCATGGCATGAGAAAAGAACTTTGCCACTTGAACTAGGTAGTGCAGGTCCTCATTCTCCCTAAAGAAGATATCTTCACATGGGCTAAGCTTCAGTTTTCTGGCCTATCTTCTCATCACTTCCCGGGAATGAATAGTCCCAATGCATACCTGTATCCTCTGATACCTCCCCCATGTCCCTGTCACAGGTGACTCACTGCTGCTGGTTATAGAAAACTTGCATGTGGAATTAAAATCCCTCTATGTTTCTTTTATGAAGAGTAACCACAAGAAGCTCAAATGTGGCAGGTTTGCCTCCCCACCTCAACCCCCTCAAATGGTGGGAGTATAAAGAGATAACAAGATCATAAAGACACCAATTTCATTAATGTCATTAATGTGAGACATCATTGATGAATTCTTAGTGATTGACTTATCAAGAGGGGGGAACTTTATTGAATAAAGTATGTCACTAAAAGATGAGAGGAGATGGGTTATGCCTTTGAAAGCTTATCCACTCCTCAAGTCTTTTTCTGGTTTGGCTTCCAGACAGGCATAGGTGAGCTACTTTGTTGCACTATGTGTTCCCTGCCTCAAAGTCCATATCATAGACCAATACACCAGAAAACATGAGCCAATATGCAGCATTCCTTTAAAGCCAATTTACTAGGATATTATGTCCCAGGAATTAATATTACCAAATATAATCTATGACAGTACCTTACAACTTCATTATTCATTCATATTCAGCTTGTTTATGCAACCTGTTTGAAGATCAGATGAAATGCATTGCTTTAAATGTATTCTCTTGACCATCACTATAAATTGAAGTCAAGTAAGAAAATGAGACTATAATGTAAATTCTCTTTTCCTGAATATTTAGATGTAATTTTAGGATTTAAATTTTACTTCCTGTCCATCATCATCTTTTTATGCTATTTTGTGATCTCAAGTAATTCACTTCATTAACTTGTGTCCATTGTTTTATCTTTGAATAAATGAGCAGTTATATTCCAAATCTAAGATAGTATATTTCCATAATTGATCATCCACTACCTGAGAACAAGTTATAATATCCATATGCCCAAAATCTTTCTGGAATTTCTACATCACCCCCCACCCCCCCACACACACACATCAGTATCCTTAAGCATCTCCATTTAGGCCACTAACACAGATACATCTTCCTCTGTTGTTTTTAATTTTGAGTTGATTTAACCAATGACATGGACAATGTGGTGTTGCTAACATTTATTTCTCACAATTATGAAACCCTGGGAGTCTAAGACCAAGTTACTAAATTGCTCCTGATGAAAAAAAATCCTCTTCTGGCCTACAGATAGAGTGCTTTTATGGCTCCTGACATGGAAGAGAGAAGAAGGTTCTCTCTCTCTCTCTCTCTCTCTCTCTCTCTCTCTCTCTCTCTCTCTCT
>NC_034594.1:47856451-47864774 GCF_900095145.1 Mus pahari
AAAGAAAGAAAGAAAGAAAGAAAGAAAGAAAGAAAGAAAGAAAGAAAGAAAGAAAGAAAGAAAGAAAGAAAGGAAGGAAGGAAGGAAGAAAGGAAGAAAGGAAGGAAGGAAAGAAGGAAGGAAGGAAAGAAGGAAGGAAGGAAAGAAGGAAGGAAGGATGAATTTTCTAGTCAAATCTCTTGTGGTTCAGCTCCATGACACTTTACTAAGCCAGGCTATTATGTTCTATGTGTCCACCAGAAAGACCAAGTAAGCATTCAGTAGTAGCTACTGATTAAAAGCAAAAAGAATGTGGATATTTGTCTCTGTCCCTTTCTGTATCTAAATGTTTAAAAGTGAGATATCTGTTGGGGATATTTATTGAGGATACGATGGCATTTCTTACATTACTGTTCTCTCTGTATTTTTTTAACTCTATAAAGAGTTTAATCATATTACATTTAATTCACAGATTTCTCAAAAGAAAAATGGTATTTGTCACACATCCCAAATGGATGCTGTTCCGTGTACACTCTCAGAGAGCTCTTAGAATTTTTCTTGAACTCCCACGAAACAGCCCGCGAAAGCAATCATTTAGGAACCACATATTTTCATCTTTTCTGTACGGATGGGTAAACCTTCAAAGATTCAGCAAAAAGGTTCTGAGAGTTCAGAAAGGCTCATAAATTTGAGTCCTCTTCTTTCAATATTGCAAATCTTTCTCTTCCTCGCCTTTTCAATCACCTCCCAGTCTAACCCTGCTGCATCTCCTGTCCTGCAGCTCCCAATCCTTTCCCCTATTCCTACTCAATCTGCCTTCTAAAGCATCATGAGGTCCAAGACCAGCTCTCCTTCCTCCTCTCTTCAAGTGATACCCATTTCCCTATTTATTGGGCTTTGCATCTCAGCAAATATTCATTTTCTAAGAGTTTAATACTCTGTTTACCAGTGGGATGGTAAGAAGAGTCACAGAGACGACTATTGAAACTCACAACCTAGTTTAACATGGAACAACTACAGGTTAAGACCTATGTTGATCATATTTGTTGATGTGGAAGAATGCACTCAGAAAAGGATACCTGGTGGCCTTTATGTGTTTCCTTCCAAAAGGAGGTTGATAGTGTATATTAATAGCTTGACAAAAGCTTTTGCTGTTGATCTGCCATAAAAGAGATAAACATTAGTTAGATTATCTGTGATATATTAGAGCATACTTTAAAAATTACAGCTATACGTATTCTTAGTCAACATTCATCTTTGAGTGCCAATGCTGGCAATAAAATAAAATAAATAAAATGATAATATAGGAACACAATGAGTTTTTAATAACTGGTCTTAGAAAATTGAATGTAAATATAGGAAAACATGAAAGTAGGCAACAATCAACTCAAAATATAAACCTAAAAGCACACATAGAGAAATAAAGCCACTAGAAGAACACATCTGGAGAATATTTCAGGACATCAGTGTGAGCCAACGATAAAAAGATGAGTAGATTTATCTCAAACTAAAATCTTCCTGCTCAGCTAAAGAAAGAACCAGCAGGGTGGGGAGGACCCATGGGAGAAGATGCTTGTAAACTCTCTATAGGACAAGTAATTAAAGTGCACAAAATATGTGGTAACCAGTTTTATATCCACTGGTGAGATTAGCAATACTAATAACCATAGTCTTTTTTTTAATATGGGTAAATGATTTTAATGAATACTTCTGAAAAATGTAATGGCTAAATATGTGTAGGAAGATACTTAATAACAGATTTGATGCCCCCAGGAAAGGGGGATGCTGGTGGGGGGGTGGTATGGTGGGAGTGAGGGGTGGGGTTGGTTGGTGGGTTAGGGAGCACCCTATCAGAGGCAAAAGGGAGGAGAGATGGGGTGAAGAACTCTGGGAGAGGGTCAACATTTGGAATGTAAATAAATAATTAATTTAATAATTTTTTAAAAATAAATTAAGACAAGATACTAAATAACATTAATCATGATATAACTATGTATCAAAACAACAGTGGTTAGCACCTTAACCCTCTTTAATATTAGTTACATTAGGTATAATAGGTAAAATTTTAAAAAGAAAATTAAGAGAAAAATGAATACAACAAATTGAAGGGCAAAAGGAAAAGAGAAAGGCAGGGCCTTAAATACCTCTGGTATAGATGTAAATTAATTCAGCCACTGTATAAAGTAATATAATTCTTAATACAAATAGATGATAAATGTTTGAGGTAGTAAATATGCTATCATAATTTGATCTCTTTTTTTACAATATATATAAAGAAATATTACACAGAATCCCCCAAATATGTAGAGTGATATAGCATTTTTTATAATTACAGATAGAATAGAAACTTGAACAACAGGCTACTCTATCAACAAAATCTGTCAGAATGATACAAAATATCTTAGCAGTTTTTAAAACTAAATTCTGGGGGGAAAATAGTGCTACTTAATTTAATTTTATTAATAGAAACAAAGTAGGACAAATAAGTCTGATGTGATAACATCTATACTTGTGAATGTAATTTTAAGGAAAATACTAAAGCCATATTAACTCAGGGAAATACTTTTGTTCTACCTACTTATTATTAAGAGAACTAGCTAAATAAGTTTTAAACTACATTTTTCAACTATACAGTCTACTTTAAAACATTTCATTGATGTGTTTATGTTAAGAACATGGTTATGGGCTGGTGAGAAGGCTCAGTGGGTAAGAGCACCCGACTGCTCTTCTAAAGGTCCGGAGTTCAAATCCCAGCACCCACATGGTGGCTCACAACCATCCGTAACAAGATCTGACACCCTCTTCTGGAGTGTCTGAAGACAGCTACAGTGTACTTACATATAATAAATAAATAAATCTAAAAAAAAAAAAAAAAGAACATGGTTATATTTAAATGTTTATGCTTAACACTTATTTAGTTAAATGCCTGCTTCATTATTTAATAGTCTTTAACATCATGAATTATACTGATCATTTCTTACCTGTCATAATCAAGCTAACTTGCATTGAAAACAAAGTCAGGGCTAGAGAGGTGGCTCAGTGTAAAAGCCAGGGTTTAGTTCTCTTGCACCAATAAGTGTTGGGCATTTGTGACTGCCTGCCTGTAATCAGAGCACAGTGGAAACCTGGGACAAACTGACTTGGTAGACTGGCCAAAGAACAACGGGGGTCTGTGTTTAAGTGTCATCTCTCTGTATAAGGAGGGAAGGGAGCAAGGAAAATTGTCAAAATCAGCCCCTGACCTCACCATATACATGCACAGATACAATGTACCCACATAGACATGTGCACCCACAAATATCAGATCATACATACACACATGCACATATACCACACACAGATACACATGCAAAAAATAATTTTAAAAATTATATTTGTTAGTGCCCTGTATACATTGTTGAATTAAGGTTTCTTCCCTTACATTTCTTTATAATAGTTTCTTAAACCATATAAACTTCCATTTAAAAAAGTGTGTGCTTTTTATCTATATTTTAAAGAACATTCAATTAATAGGTATTATCACAACACAAAGTGCTAACATTTGTTTTAGATAAGACATGCTTGTTGCCACCAAGTGCTTTCCATGAAGTTATTTTGGCTAATATTGATAAAGAAAGAAAAATGTTCTTTGTCTAATCAAATAGTGGAAGAAAATAAAACAATTGTGATAATTTATTGTTGTCTATTAGACTGGGAAAGCACAAGTGGTCTGCTTCGTCCAGCTTAATGTGGCTTTGCTAAATGAATACTTTTAGACAAATGAAATGGCCACTTGTCAGCTTGCATTTACTTATCAGTCCATTCTGGGACTCGGAGCCACACTGGAGCACATACCATGCAATATGCTGAGGATGCAATGAAGGCTCTACCTGGTCTCTGACTCTGCAGTGCTCCTCTTGGTGATGTCATCTGGCTCTTCTGTAACACAAATCTTGCAAAACAATGTTTTAAATAGTATGAATAGCTAATAACATTTTTGCATTCAAAAGGTAATTCTAAATATTTCTTGACATGATTAGAGTGAACTATAACTTTAATTTGCTTGATATGAATATATGTGTATTACTAATCTATGTAATTATATATACATATATATTACATATATATAATTTCATCAAAACTTAAGTACTTTTAGTTTCTGCTACCATCTAAAATGATTAATATTCTGCTGTGTACTTTCTTAGTTTAGTAGACTATTTTAAATGCCAATACAAATATTACTTCTGGTAATATAACCCTTTATTTCACATGCTTCCCCGTGACATTTTTATGTTATCAAAAGAAAATAATCATGTCTTTTTATTTTAAACTGAGGTACAAGGTTAAAAAACTATCAATTTTTATTTGAACACAAGGTCAAATTAAACATATTGAATTTAGCATGTTACTACACTCTATGAGGCCAGCAAATTGCAATGACAGCAAAATGCTAACTACAAAGCTATCCCAGAGACAAACTATAAGGGCATTTTATTTTTAAACCATAATAAATAAAAAGAATGGTTTAGGTAACTGACCCCACTTATGCGTGTATGCAAAGGTATTTATTATACATTCACATTTATGGTGTGAAGAGGGTCATCCTTATACAAATCTCCTGTTTTCCAAATATGGTTAAAGAATGGACATTTTTCAAATACTGTGAAATTGGCATTTTTGTTCTTTAGTCACAAAAATAAAATTATCTGGTAAAATAAAAACAATACTTTCAAATATTTGAACAGGGACTAACACTCTATCTGCCATCCTATACACAAAGACTAACTGTGCTAGTTAGAATACTGTCAAAATTGGAAAGCACATATCCCACAATGGCATACAGACACTGAAGCAGGTCCCTACTTCCATGGTCTTCACTGTACATTAAGCAGAAGTGTTTGGTATGCAAACCTTCTCAGACAAAGCAATTAGGATCATTTCTAAACAGACCTCATGTACACGTTTTGCTTCTGAGCTCTTCTCTGAAATATCACCTGATCTTTTTAAAAGTACACAATTCTTACTATTTTTAAAAGGTGTGCAATAAGGTAATTTTAAAAGTATCTGTGTCTGAGATATGTTGAGAAACTGCTTTAGGCTCTCCATCCACAACGATGTCAGTGTATCTGAATATATGAGCCTGAACCTGTTCATGCAAAGCATTTTCACCCCAGGGCCTTTGTTAGAATGAAGAGACTCTTCTAATAGCCTAAGGCCATAAACCTTGTTTGGTCTTACTCTGCAGCATTAGCTGATAACTAATGGAGGCTGTCAGCTCTCGTATGCTAAACAGGGGTGGGGTGGAAAGTATTTTTGTGAAGGCACTTTTAAAGTACACCAAGAATTAGTTACTAAACATGTGCATCTTGTCTCAACTTCACCTGCCCTTAGTTATTGCGACCCCAGTAGATGAATTGTACTCATCAACAAAAATAGTTGGAGAGTGTAAGTCTGCAGCCAATAAGAACAGTGCTGCTCTTTAATTGGCCAATATTGTATTGCCACAGGAATTCTTGGTTTCCTGACTTCTGGTTGAGCAACAGTGGCATCCAGTGGCCAGATAATTGTTTCCATGATTAAAGTGTCACCGCAGTCCTGAGGACAAGTCGAAAGGCTGTTCGTGTGTGCAACCTAAGCAAAGACATTTGCGCGGAAGAACAAATCAAATGTCTGTTTCCAAAGCAACCCTGGATCAAATGGAGGTCATGAAAATTTAGCTCTGACAACTAATAAATACAGACAATCTCCCCAACATTTCTTAATAACTTCAATTTAGGGTACCTATCAGGGGTCTACTGTGTATCCTCTTGTTGACCCCATTAGCTATAGCCTATGATACTAAAAAAATTTCCTTGCAGTGAACTGGACACCCATTCTCTGTTAAACGTCTGGCAAAATAAAAGGTTTAAAATAGCTACATTACTTGTGCTTAGCACTCACTTTGTACAAAAGTGCTCCAGAGGCCCCTGTACTAATGGCTTATAGTAGTAGGTAATCCAAAGAGGTTATGTCCGGGACCAGATTGGTATTGTAGTAACATAATAAAGAATCCTGCCTATATTTTTGCTTCAGCCTCTCCCTTACTGGCAAGCCCAATAAATCCTGTGAGCAGAGACTGAATACCTTCACAGGCTTCTCTGAGGATAACATTAGGCGTCCAAGAAACTTATTATCCCAAGGTAAATACCTAGTGATGCCTCTGCAAGAAATGCCTGTTCTGCACCCATACTCTCTAGTTCAGATCCTTGCTTTGATTTTTTTACAAGCTGAGTGACACAATCTATGCGTTTTTTTTCTCCATATGTAAACGGAAGATCAATAGCATCTGCTTCATAGTCTTGCACTAAGTCTTAAGTGAAATAATTCACTGAAAGATATTTAAGTGCCTAGCATGCAGAATGCAGTCAGTACCTATTAATCTCCCTGTTCAGTGTTTCAGGGTATCGAGACAGAAGAGTGCTTACCAATAGCAGCCAAATAGTCTGCCCGTGTTCTGCCTGTGACTTACTGTGAATTGTTCCCTTTGGGGTTGTGTGTGTGTGTGTGTGTGTGTGTGTGTGTGTGTGTGTGTGAGTGACTTATATTATTAAGAAATGCAGGTTTATCAAAAGGAGCATGTCCTAGTGAGAAATCTGGGGTATAGGGATGGAATTTGACCAAATGAAATCAGTAGCTTCTAAGCAGAGGCTTGGCCAAGTGGGGAGGGTTCCGTGTGTTTCAGACAAAAGGTACAGAAGGAACAGCTGTGGCTTGTGTATACAGACCAAAAATACGTGGACCATGGAACATACAATGTTAACATAATAGATTAATGCTGAAGTTTAAAAGGTAATTATATTGATAGTTATTTCCTCAAACTTTGTGTCTCACCTATTCATAATTTGTCACACAAGCCGGGGTACTAAGTGCTTGTTTGGCACTCTTTTCTTTATCATTTTTATTGGATATTTTATTTATTTACGTTTCAAATCAACTGTTATCCCCTTTCCCGGTTTCCCCTCCTCAAACTCCCTATCCCATTCCCCTTCCCCCTGCTTCTATGAGGGTGCTCCCCACCCAACTATCCACTCCTGCCTCACCACCCTGGCATTCTGCTACACTGGGGCATCAAGCCTTAACAGGACCAAAGGCCTCTCCTCCTATTGATGCCAGATAAGGCCATCCTCTGGTACATATGCAGCCAGAGCAATTGGACCTTCCATGTGTACTCTTTGGTTGGTGGTTTAGTCCCTGGGAGCTTGGGGGGGGGGGCGTCTGGTTGGTTGATATTGTTCTTCTTCCTATGGGGGTTACAAATCCCTTCAGCTCCTTCAATCCTTGCCCCAAATCCTCCATTGGGGTCATAATGGTCAGTCCAGTGGTTGGCTGGGAGCATCCACATCTGTATTTGCTAGACACTGGCAGAGCCTCTCTGGAGAGAGCTATATCTTGTTAGCAAGCACTTCTTGGCATCACAAAAGATTAGGTGAAATGACTTTATTTTCTTAAGAATGAAAATACAACGTTTAGAATTGATAGAAATTTAGAAATGCAAAACTTAGTGAATGATGTGTAACACAATTTCTGATTCCTGTTCCCTGTGCTGCATGTGAAGATTCCTTTTCAAGGGTAAAGAAGCTCACAGGAGGACCTCCACACCTAGACATGTTGAAGGGAATTTTAGCTGCTTAAGTCCATGCTGATGAAGTGTTAGTTAGCTTCCCCTGTTCTTTTTATAGTTTTCTCCCTTTCTAATCTCAAAAAACAAACAAACAAAAAATAACAGCATCAAAAACTGTTGTTTTCCTCCATGAAAACTTCAGCGACATGCAGATCAGAAAGGGCTAATTTTTAGGATTATTATTAAAGTATTCCTACAGGATGCTGGATTGTCATATAGCCTCGATCCCAATCTGGGTAATTATTTTTCAATATAAATGATTGATTTTTTTTTGAGAAACCCAAAGTAAGACAGTCAAAATTATAAAACTTCCTAATAGGATGTATGTCTGGTGCTAATATAAAGTGACAGCAATGGAGAGTGGAGGGACTGCAAGGACATTTGTTTCTGGTATAAAACATAAGACCTACTCCAGTGGAGGATGACCCAGGGACAGGTGAACATTTCATGTTGGGCCAAAGCTCATGGTTCAGTGAGTTGTTCCATCTCCTAGGAGAGGCATTGGCATCAAGAAACTCATTCCAGAAGCAAAATGGAACAATGAGGAAAAAATAATCCTTTTAGTCTTTCAGTCCCGAAACTAAGCAAGGAGTGTTCATGTCCAATGGGACAGCTAATAAAACCAGACAACACTCTTTGATTAGAAAAAGAAAGAAAGAAAAGAGAAGGGAAGGGAAGGGAAGGGAAGGGAAGGGAAGGGAAGGG
>NC_034594.1:47864866-47896051 GCF_900095145.1 Mus pahari
AAGGGAAGGGAAGGGAAGGGAAGGGAAGGGAAGGAAAGGAAAGGAAAGGAAAGGAAAGGAAAGGAAAGGAAAGGAAAGGAAAGGAAAGGAAAGGAGGAAAAAACAAACAAGCAAAAACAAAAACAAAAAACAAACAAACAAACAAAAAACCCTAGACCAGGAAAGTTCTCAGCAGAACCAGGAAGGTCCTTTTCTTCTCAAGCTTCACTCCCTGTAGTGGTCCTTTGCTGAAAATTCCATTATTAAGATATCCATCAACTCCTGTAGAAACTTCCTAAGCTATAAACATGTATTAAATAAATTTAAATGAAACTATATTTTAGGAGAGATAGTATCTCCCAACTAAAATTCATATGCTATAAAATAAAAACCCTAGTCCCAGGAATGGGTTACATATTTTTGAGTAAATTCGCAAAGAAATTTCAGAAACCACCAAAACATTACATGCTATATAACCAATTCTCCACAATCAGATGATAAGACCCTTTTTACAAAAACCCATATATATGCCATCATATATGGAGAAATCTAATTGGTGCATAACTAGAGGCTTCACTTCTACTGGTTAGCATTAGTAGTAATGGAAGGTATTTTGCATCCACTGGGAGAGAAAAGGAAATATAAGTAACACACAGTTATGAACACTGCTAACCAAATAGCAACCTATCTGTAAGATATAGCCACCGGTGCAGTAGTGGCACAAATGTTATAGGAGTAACCAAACTAGTATTATTATTATTATTATTATTATTATTATTAATTATTATTATTTTAGTTGAAGCACACTGCCTGAGATGGAACTCATACGTGACACTGTTAATAAGGCCAAGAACCCAAAACTAGATAGGTCATGGGAAAATGTATAATAATGTCCTACTAAGTGAACACAGCAGTAAGTGATTCTTAATGGCATATTGATTGCTATATCCATAGACTAGAGCACTGTTTAACCTTCAGCAGAGAATCTTCATTTTTGTAGTAGATGGTAATTGACCCAAAGCTACACAGGGTGTGGAGACTGAAAGATGTCAGAGTGCATCAATCAGCAGTAAATGGGAAGTTTTTATCACACTCCTCAACAATACACTCACGAAACTTTGAAGAGGAGGAGTGGGAGAGATCGTAAGAGCCAGAGGTGATGGTCAATTAAAAGGAAACTGCTTTTCTTTTTTTTTTTTTTTTTTTTTTTTTTTTTTTTTTTTTTTTTTTTTATTATTATTTTCTTTATTTACATTTCAAATGCTATCCCGAAAGATTCCCATACCCCTCCCCCCACCTCTGTTCCCCCACCCACCCACTCCCACCACTTGGCCCCGGCCTTGCCCTGTGCTAGGTCATATGGATTTCAAACAACGGGGCTTATGTGATTTCACAGAGACTGTGACAACAAACAAGACATATAAGAGTTCAGGACATATAAAATTCGAGCATGGGGAAAAAGGATTACTCCCACCTTGATTGGTAGCCATTGAGAGAGCATAAACAAGTTTCCTTCAATGGAGTGATGCTGTGCTTATCAATCACATTCCAAGGCAGGCCCCATCCTCACAAGCAACTGGCTAAAACACAACAGATGCCATGCTTTGGGGCTGTTTGTTTTTATTGTATGTTTGCTCCTGTTTGTTTTTATTGTGTGTTTGCTCCTGTTTGGTTTGGCTTGGTTTTGGTGGGTTGTTTCCTTATTTAAGGTAGCGAAATAACAAAAAGTTTGGTTAGTAGGAAGGCGAAGGAAGATCTGGGAAAAGGAAAAGAATATCATCAAAGCATGTTGTATAAAATTTTTTTTAAATGATAAAAAGATATGTTTGTGCTACTCTTGCCTGTCTTCCTATTGTTTTAAATGAAAGCATGATATAGAAACATTTATCATTTCTTAGTATAAACATTTCAACACATTCTCTCAAGTTCATCAATGAAAGGAGTGACTAGTGACATTAAAATGTAAATGTGGAATGCTGAACACAAGGGAAAAACAGAATTAGGGGGCACTGTTTCTCCCTTCCAGGAAACACAATTTTCATATTCAAAACATGGTTTCTAAGCCTGTGAAATGAGTATGTTAAAACATGTTCAACATGCTTTTCTTGAAGAAGAGACTAAGCTTTCCTTACAAACTAAGTACTGAGTGTGTTGTGCCAATGCTCTCACTATAGCACAGAACAGAGAGTGCGATGATTGATGGGTCCCTGGCTTCTTCACTTAAAGAAATCTGCTCAAGTTGTCCACACGGCTGATAATGAAGATAGCCACTAGGTTTGTCTGAAATACATAGCTATTTAGAAGCCTCCAAACCTATGCTACTGCTATTGATTGCTATATTCATTGTTATTTTTTTGTGTTTGTTTGTGTGTTTATTTGTTTCAGTGTCAAGTTTAGGGAGAATGACAGTCTTAAGGCAAATGTCACACTCAAAGAATTAAAAGCAGACATTTTCCCCAGGGCCATGAAAGTTTTTAAATAAATAAATAAATAAATAAATAAATAAATAACAGTTGTTCAGATCACGCTCAATGAGAGGTTGTTTCTGGGCCAGTTCCATACAATGGAACGCTATCCCAGACAACAAAGAAGCAAGTGATTGCGACATGCACAGGCGCTCCCCTTGTAGACACTCTTGAAAGGAGAGTGCCTGTTATTAAGTATGCACTGTGTTGAATAGGGGGCAATGTAATTGGAGAAAGCTCTATGGTGAAGAAAAATGTTTTTTTAAAAAAAAACCAACTCAAGTTTTCCTGACTATTTAGAAACAGAACATTTTAAAGTGTGTCTGGATAGCAGGTTGTATGTGGGCTGTCATCTTGCTTTGTTCCAGCGGCGTGAAAGTGATTCAGCATTCTTGGAAGGCAAACTGGAAGGCAAAAACCCTCGAAAACTGTTTTCAAAACATAAGAAACATAGTTGCTACACAGGAACAAAAATCTGCTGTCTTTTTTATGAAACCATAAGGAGAGAAAGGGAAGGAGGGGAAGAAGTGGGAAGGGAGGGGAGGGGAGCTATGCTTAAACTTCTGAATCTGGATGTTGTCTTCCAAATCACACAGAAAGGGGATGATGTGAAATGTGTTCCCCAGCCCTTTGATTCCTAGAGAAGACCCACAATGGATACAGTGTTGATGTCAGATTTATTCTCAGGGTTAAAGAGATGATGTCAGAACAAATGGCAGAGCCACATGGAGGAACAAGTGGCTTGTGAATTCAGCTTGTCATGGGAGAACCCATTGTCACTTTGCTTATAAGACAGTGGGCTCTGTATTTCAGAAGCAAGGGTACGCTGTAGGTATTTGCCACTTTATGAATGTAGAAAGGATCTCCAACAGAGAAAGATTTTCCTTAGCTAAGAATAAATTAACATTTAACTTATGCACAAATACAAATACGAATGTATATTTTATATGTTAATAAAACAATATTATCTGGAATTTATGCTGCCACAGCATTTGCTAAGAAAAAGTTGATAAATTAGGGGAAAGGTGGGCCATTAATTTAAAGTTAAAGGGTCTTAAAATGATGGTTTGAAATTTGGTATCCTTTAATGCTATCTCTTTGAGGGGATACTTGTATTATGAGAACTCAGAAGGATTCTGACAACATGGAGATAGTCTGTTATTGCTTCTGAGGAAGGACTTCCATTCCATGGCTGCACACTCTAACCACAGGGGTCTGAGAGTGAAGATTAGTGTCATGATGCAATAAGAAACCACTCAGTGAAGAAATTTTTAATGCTGAATGTATAATTTTATATTAAACATTAGACAATATATTGCTGTGTTTATGTGATTCTTGGAATGGAAGGATATATAGACAGATAAATATTGACTTTAGATTGTGTCACGGGTTAATTTGGAATCAGAAACTTGAACTGGGTACTTTGGGGTCACTATTGCTTGCAAGAATTTGAAAGTAACATTAGGTGTTAATTAAAGTTATCAGAGCAAAGGCTGAATTGAAACCAAGTTTTTAGATAAAATTATCAATGGTCATCCTAGAATCCTATCAAACAGACTGTTCTCTTCTATATTTTAGTTACATATATTTCCCATGTGCTGGCTAGTTTTATGTCAACTTGACACAAACTAGAGTCATCTGAGAGGGGGGAGCCTGTCTCAGTTGAGAAAATGTATCCATGAGATTAGGCTATAGACAAGCCCATGGAGTATTTTCCTAATTAGGGACAACATAGGAGGCCCAGACCATTACAGATAGTGCTACCCCTGGACTGGTGATCTTGGGTTCTATAAGAAACAGACTGAGCAGGCCATGAAGAGCAGTCCAGTAAGCAGCACCCCTCCATGGCCTCTGCATCAGCACAGGTTCCTGCCTTATTTGAGTCCCCGTCTTAACTTCCTTTGATGATGAACAATGATATGGAAGTGTAAGCCAAATAAACCCTTTCTTCCCAAGTTTCTTTGGTGTTTCATTTCAGCAAAAATAATCCTAACAAGAACATTCCATTTCGATCATTTTCCATTCCTGAGCCTCAGATTGCCTGCCCCATGTAACAAACCCAGCCTTCCCAACTAATGAGATAAAAAAGAGAATCTAGACAAATTCTGTGATCGAAGACTCTTGCATGTAGGATGTATGACACAATCATCTAGCCATGGGAGAGCTCATTTGTACAGACTCCTAAGCATAGCCATGCAAAAGTGAGTTGTGTAAATATGGATATAACCTCTCCTATCAGGAAAGCCTGGGTAATTTTACTTTGGTTAATCTGTACAGGTAGAGAATATGATCACAGTATAGTTAGGCTTATTTAGTACCTCAGCCATAATGAAATTTTACATTCTTCTTAGAATTTGTACTTTGGGGGGGGGGGTTGGTAAATTTTACCTGGATTTTTTTTTTAATTTTGTGTTTGTGTGTTTTTATGTGTACATGTAGAGACCAGAAGTGCATATCTCTGTTTCGTTTTGTTTGTTTGTTTGTTTCTATATCACTCTCCATGCTGTTTTTTAAGACAGGGTTTATTACCTAACCTGGCACTCACAATTGTGTAGAATGACTGGCCAACAACCCCCTGTTACCCACCAATGTCTGCACTCCTACCACACACCCAGTGTTGGCTTTGCAGACGTCTTCGACCAAGGTCGACTTTTTCATGGATGCTAGAGATCCAATCTCAGATCTTCACACCTGCTTAGATGATGCTTTACCAAGGAGCCATCTTCTTCCTAGACCCAATATCCCAGGAATTTTAATAAAGCTTTACCACGTATGTCCTTTAGGACATATAACAAGGCTAGCAATAGGAAGAGAGCACTCTTCAACTATACACCCCAATAATTTCCAGTGGTTGACTAGGACAAGAAAACACCCAGTGCCTGACCAACAAGCTGAATCAGTTAATGTAAGGTTCTATATAACCAAGATTAGGATTCAGCCACCTACAGATTATCTAACGCTTATATGAAATAAGCATCACAACTATGCAGATATGCCTACTTAGTTTCTGTAAAGAATACCTTTCATCATGTCTAGACATCTACCTGATGCAAATTGGTGCTCCTACAATGGGACCTTCAAAAACTGCGTAAAGAGTGTTATCTTCATACTAGTTTAGAAGCAGAGGTGAGGAAAATCTGTATAGGGATTTCCTCTTTGGATATCAACCCTACCAAGATTACTTACTTCTAGAACATGTAAATACATTCGTTGCTTTATTTCTTGGTTGACAACATAGTAAGCTGGATTCAAAATGTTGGCAAAGTTTCTGTATATAAACAGCTTAAGGCTGAAACATCTTTGCATAAATGGACACTTTATGGAACAGCTTCTCTCCATTGCCCATCTGAAAGGGAAAGAGCCATATGAACTGTCTTGTGGTTCCAGGTGTTGCTGTCTTCCTTAATAGTAGCAACAGCTGTAGTGGATGGCCCCTTTGGCTCTTAAGACCTGGTGTATAATGAGTCTGTAGAGGTAGAGAAGGGAAGAAGTTTGCACAATCAGCAATCACATACCCAGAAAGCAGGTGGCTAACCTTAAGCTTTAGACAATGTGAATTATAAATTCTGTCTTGGTTTTGGCTATTTCACAACTATTTGTTCCCTGAAAATGCCCAAAGGGGGCTAAAATGCCCAATTATTCAATTCAGTGAAAAAGGTCTCAACAGCTTGAATTAAAATTTTTCACTGAATTGAGACAAATCAAACAGGTTTCTCATCATTTATAAATATAAAATCTCTAGTTCGTTACCAGGAAAAGATTTTTGCCTTGTCTGACACTAGACTGGGCTGGAACAAAATCTCTTTTATTCCACTAAAAGCGATCTTCTCAAATTCCTGCTCAAAGCTAACACAATCTATAGCAAATTGCCTCAAACCAAGCAGTCAACCAATCACCACCCAGCCAGCCAACCAGCCAACCAACCAACCAGAAAAAAAAAAAAAAAAAAAAAACAACCCAAGATCATTCCACATAAAAAACCAGACAGAGCCTCTCAACCTGCATGTATCTTCACCACCTTGACAAGTAATGTTTTTCTGTATTCAGCAACTTCCAGAAAAGAAAGGATTTTCTGATTACGCTTAAGTTTACATTAGTCTATGGGTTATGAACAAATAGCTAGAAGGTAGTTTGATATTATATCAATTAAGCTAAGCCACATTGGGATGTTCTTTCCAAGGGGCCTTAAATTCCCCAGGCATGATTTTCTTTTTTTTCAATTTTTATTTAATTTTTAATTACATGCATGTGTGTGCCTCTGTGTGGGTATGTTCATGTGAGTGCAGGTATCTGCAGAGGCCACGGGTGTCAGGTACTCCTGGAGTTCTTGATACAGATGGTGTTTATAATCAGCCTGGTATGAGTCTGGGGAACTGAACTAGAACCCTCTACAAGAGAAATATGCATATCCTTAGCTGCTGAGTGATCTTTCTCAATCCCTAGTTATGTTTTCTTTTTATTGGAAATTACAGTGCCAGAAACAGCTTCCCTCCTATTGAGCCCACCTCAACTCCATTCAGAGAAGTCTTGGTTATCCCTTAAATAACTGTACCAACTGGGCAGGTCATAGATTTTACAACTCAGACATAAGCAAGACATTGATACTAGTTCCTACAAGACACATTGCAAAAAAGGAGGCATAAAGAAAGTAAGATCTGGAAGATAAAGGGGATTACAAAATTCCATGTCTTGGGCATAATACAGTTATTCCAATCATGAATTTAATGCAACTGAATTTTTCTACAATGAGCCTACTTACAGCATGCCTAATAATAGCCAATCATGGTTTCTCCCATCTGATAGAGTCTAGGAAATGGTCAGTATGTTAACCCTCCTGAAATGGCTGGTGAGCCCACCAGACTCCACTGGAAAAATTGCAAACTCAGGGTCACATACATGGCAATGGTTAAGCTTAACTGGGTTTCAGAACAAACAAAAACCACATAAGTACTAGAAGGAATGTGCTATCCCAAGGATGGAACAAAGACAAGGTGGGTATGGGCGAGGGTAGTCAGAATACATTGTACACATTCATGAAAATGCTCATTTATAAAACTAATTGTTTCGGTTTTAAGTTACTAACACATGCTTCAAATATCCCCAAACCATTGTACCAAACAATCCAATTCCATACTCCTAAAGAGAAAAACAAAAATACTCCCTGAAACAAGCAAAACTAACCAAACAGCACTCCCAAAAGTTAAGGTGAATTAAGAGACAAAAATAATAAACATGATACAAGTCTCTTATAAACTTAACATTAGCCAACAACAGTAGAAACAAAATTCTTCAAAATCAAGGGCTAGTCTTAAAACCTATTTATTTCTTTGATTTTATCTTTCAAAATAATATTAAATTGACCCTGATTTCTTATTAACTAGCAGGTAAACAACCCCAAATCTTTATAAAATCAGATTTATTAACTAAAATCTTCAGGTACTGGGAAGTCCTGAATGAGAATGTTAACTTATAAATCTTTCTTTCTTACCGGCATAAATAATACAGAATATAAAACACAGCATTTGTAAAGGGAAAATACTAAATATTTGAACATCTTAATAAGCTTAATTTTTATACTGTTGGCAAAATTATTGTCAATAAATGTCTAAAGTATTTCCAAGAATGAAAATAGCAATAAGAGGGATCCTTGGAATTTCCTGTTGAGCTACCCTCCTCTAAAACTGCCAGGACTTCTCATTCAAAACAAGAACATTGTAGAAAATAATTCAAATTTCTAAAAATCCTGTGACTCGAAGCATCACCCATGCTCACTGTTTGCAGTAAGCAATGTATTTATTCATGGCTGCTTTCACTAAAACATGGAAAACAACCGCAATTAATAGATATATTCATTTCCAATCTGAAGCAGGGTTCAAAAAAAAAAATGTTCAACACTGGGTGTGTGCGCATCTTGTACAAGCTCAACATTTTTCGGGGAGCTCATACAGTGTCTGTTGAAAATGGGACATTTCTCTTAAATGAGTAAATGAGTAAATTCCTATCAGGATGACCAGGAAAGATTGCCTGTCTCCCAGACAAAAGCTAAGTTGTGTTTTTAAAAATCAACAATAGGTCTCGAAAAACAAAACAAAACAAAACAAAATCAACAATAGGAATGGGCTTTGTTAACCATCAACCAATTGCATCCCATTCCTATGTTTTCTCCCCTTTTCTTTTTTCTACTTTTATTAAAATACTCACCCGTGTGCTTATACAGCCAAATATTTAAGCAATGCTATTCTCCTACTGTGTGTTTTAAATGAATACAAGGGAATGCTAATAGAGCCACCGACAGCAGTAAAAGCACACAGGCCATTTTCTTTTTCTTTGAAACCATTAGCTTGAAGGCTGAATCTCTCCATAATTTCTGATCGTTTGAGAGGTGGGGATGATGGCATATCAAGGAGAAATTAAATTTCATCAGTTTGGCTTTCGCACATTCACTATGAAAGTGACAGGTGGGTGCACTCTAGCTGACAGTCCCCATTAACTTAAAGCTAATGTTGCAGAGTCAGTCCAAACCCAGAGTCACGGCCTCTGGCTACAGGAAGGTCCCCTTCATACTAGGATTCTCATACGCCCCTGGGAAAAAGCTATAAATATTTCCACTACTTCCCTCTTCAAAGCTACGCAATGAATATTTACACATTTGGAACCCTTTTCTCAGAATCTTTTTTAGAAAATCAACTCTAGTGAAATGTTTAGGTGGTCTGATTCAGTGACTTAAGCCAGCCTGCTTGTGCTCCTCAGTAAACAAACACCTAAAACAACAGCAACAAGGAAAGAGAGAAAGATCGGGTGAAGGAAAAAATAAAAGAAAATTGGCGTGTAGCAGGCTTTAAGTTTTGGGTTGCTTGTTTGTTTGTTTTTTGTTTTGTTTTGTTTTTAAGGGAAACACTTTGCAGTCCTGGTACTTTATTTCTTTTTGTTCATTAGGCCATCAATTCATATGGAATGGGCTCCAGCAGCTCAGGCTCTTTTCCCTTACTTCTCACAAAGTGTGCTTCTCTGGGTGGCACAGGCTGGCGCTTCAGCTGAACCCAGGTGCCCTTCTCTTTGGTTTCTGTTTTCTTCTGATCGTTCTCCTTCACCGGCTTCAGGAAGCTGTCTCTGCGCTTTGAGCGCTTGATGTGCTCAATCCGCACATTGATCCTCTTGGCTAGAATTTTGCCCTTAACTTGCTTGTTTACAATGATGCCCACGGCATGCTGGGTGACATTGTAGACTCCTCCGGTTTTGCCGTGGTAACATTTATGAGGCATTCCTTTTTGAACAGTGACCATTCCCTTGATGTCCACAATATCACCCTTCTTATAGATTCACATGTATGTGGCCAAAGGAACAACTCCATGTTTCCTAAAAGGCCTAGAGAACATATACCGGGTGCCTCTCCTCTTTCCCTTTGTCTTCCTCATGTTGGCAAGTTACTGGAAGATGATGTCGCGGTCCCAAGTTCTGTGTTTTTTAATCAGCAGTGAAACAATAGGTCTTAAAGATAGGAACTTTTCTCAATGTTTTATAGCATATTTTGTATTCAATTTGTAGTAAAAACAAGCAGGTACCAGGAAAAAAATAGCTTTGATAAATAAAAACAGCAGCTGGGGGAAGTGTTTAACTCAAGGAATATTGTAAATGGAAATTATATTTTAGAAAATATTATGAGAAATGAATAAATGAGTATTTGTTAAAGCCTAAAATACTGCAAGTGCTGAGGTATTGGTATGCTTATTAATGTTCCTTAAGAACAATAATGGCATAATGATAAATAGAAGGTTTCATTTGACCTCATGGAAATCACTACTTACACAGGAGACAAGGTAACCATGGGAAATTCTCCAGATGTCACAACATCCAGATTGCCCATTAGGTACCCTGGGAAAACATTGAAAAGATGCCCCCAAACACTTCAAAGAGAATAGAAGGCTTAGTCCGATGCATTAGGGATGAAGGCAAGCTTCCAGGCAGTGATGGAGGCTGGCTGAAGCATCCCACTGAGCCACATGCACAGCCTTACGCGAGACAGTGGACACATGGCATCTTGCAAGCTCCTGATGGAGCTCCAAAACTCCCCTGGGTAGCAGGAGGAGGGAAAACAGAAGCCCACTCACAAGGAACTCTGCTGAGATCGTTTGCACTTTCAGGATGAGTATGAACCGTTTGCACACAGGGGCTTTTCTAGTTTACTTATATATTTTTATGAATGGGTTGAGAATTGGAGTGTAGAAAACAGTTGTTTTCATAGTCGATGAAACGGCTTCTTCAAAGAAACACTGAAAAGAGATTTAATGTAGTCAAATAGATGGTTAAAATGAGGGTAAAGTTAAGAATCAAATTTTAACCTCCACCTTCTGGCCTAGAAGACTCCAAGAATGAAAGAGTCTAGGGCAGAGGAAATGGGGAGGAACATTATTGCTGTAGCAACGTAATGAGTTTGAACTTCATGTGAAGATGATCACCAGGTGGGATACTAGCAGTCAGAAAAAAATACTAGTGTGTTCACAACCAGGCCTACGCACCATTTTGAATAGGAATCTGCCTTACACTCTTCAACTGGTCTGTTTCTCATTACGTAGCTTAGCATGAGTCAATGGGCTTTACTAATCTATTGGATACTAAATCAACATTTTTCTACTCTCTCTTGAGTTAAACAATAAAAGTTTCAAGCACAAGAGCCCTGAGGCCAACATTCAAGGTGAAGATAAAATTAAAGGTCCGTTGAATTTACCCTGAGCTTGCTAAGTATCAGAAAGCCTCAATGCATCTTTTCCAAGTCCCTTTCCACAAAGCTTAGAGAAGAGCTCCCCACTTTTCATTCCCTGGTGGTGCACTGTGAAGTGGGCTTGTTATGATCTGACGTTTCAGCTTTTCCTCTCACAGAGTTACACTTAAGCAAATTAAAATTCCAAGGCGTTTTTCATGTCCAGCCCATGAAAGACAAAGTGAGTTTCAGTCTGGAGCTCAAACTAAGCGCTAATGACCTAAATCGGAAAAAAAAAAAGCCATAACTTTCAGAGCAAACAAACAAAAAAAGACAAACAAACAAACAAAAACAATAAACCAGAAGAATGCCAAAATATTGTAGAAAGGAATTTTAAATAAAATATGTACTTTCATGTCTGTTAACAACATATGTACACGAGTTGTATATGTGTGTGGGTGTAGTTACATGTGTACTACAGGATATAATTATTTAAGAATAATATGAAAATCATGTTTTAGAAAATTTGTAGTCAAAGCTCTAACATCATACCAGTTTAGATTGCAGTCTACAACTGTGTGTGAATCTCTGTACAGCTTGTTTGAGATATAAACGAATATCTCCAATCTTGTTCTCCAAGGGTCTGTATCTTAGATTAAAGTCTAAACAGGTTTTCTTAATAAGTGCACAGGAGCATCACATCGCCTGATATTTATCAGGATGTTCTCAGAGAGTGTAGCTGGTGTGTCCAGCTGCTCCACGTTTCTGCCCTGTATAGTTCAATGCCTGTTACAAGAGCTGCAGCCACATGGCTAGCAAATCTGTTATTGGTCATATGTCACATCCCACCCCAAATTTTAGAAGAATCACAAGACAAGGTTTTATGTTCTGGAAACTGTCTCAAATATATATGTATATATGTCTCACCAACCAGAGAGCCCTTGGCTGTCACTGGAGCCTTTTGTTTGTCCTTTTGTGTTGTCTATTTTTCTCACTGTTTTAAAATTATAATTATACTCATATGGTAATATACTTTAGAATACTTTTCTCATCAGAAAGAATTACATAAAATGAACTTTAAAATGCATTGCAGTTTCTCTCTGAATCTGAGGTCCTATTAGTTTATGTTTAAATCTACTTCACTGTTTGAAGAAATGCAGGATTATTGGTATGACGCATTCAGAGATGCAGGATAATAACAATGACAATCAAGAGGGTCTAGATCAGGGCTTATTATGTGCATCTATTTCATGTAACTTATGAAATGTTTTCTATTGTATGTGTTATTATGCAATCTAATTCAATTTAAAACAATTTACAAATAACTTCCAAATAAAAAATGCACTTAAAAAAGAAATGGAGAAGCCACAGATGCATTCATATGCATGGTAGGTGCAGATAAATTATGCTTTATTTATGATAAGCACTATCATTGTATTCTTAAACACACCATTTCTTTATGACTACAAAAACAGTGCCAAAATTTAAGAAAATTTTACATTTTCCAAAAATGGGTTAGTACCCTGTATCCTAGTTTTCTCCTGAAATTAGTGGTCTAAATATTCCTGTGGCAGTCTTTAGGTACCATCTCTCCCTTTTAAAACAACTGTACAAGTGGTTTTTTAAAAAACAAACAAACAAACAAAAAGCAGAAAAAAACAAAAGCTTAATCTAACACAGAAAGGAATGTAAATGTTGTCTGAGTGCCCTAACCTGGTGTATTGCATGAAATGACATTGTAGTGGAACGACTCTCATGAAGAAATAATTATTAAAGAGAATCTGTGACAAGTGCAGTCTCCAATTCCAATAATCAAAATCATGTGGTTTTGTTCTCAAGTAAAACAGAAGAACAATATCACGTACAACTGCATTATGTTTCTTTAAGCCAAGAGATAATGTGGGGAGTTCTACCTATCTTCTTTCTTGTCTTTGCGTGCATGCAATGGATGACTTCCTGTGCCTTTGAATCCTCCCAGCAACAGCCCAGTGCAAAAGGAGATATGAATTTTGCAGTACCAAGGAGGCTGAGAATGAGCGCCGTCAGTCAGTATTCGTAAAACATGTTCCATGTCAAGGCTGGTTTTCTTCCCATTTCATCCATGACATTAAATGCATTAATTAGTATTCTAGTACACAGGAAGCATTATAGTCAACGCTGAGCTTATTAATGGTCAGCATGTATTTTTAGAGTATATTTATACAAGTCTACTTTAATGAGGAATCCATCAAAATCACAAATCTGGTTTTGCTTTCCTACCAAGAATAAAAACACAACCTAGCCAACTCATTTGCATTGTAATCTAATTTGAAATTACTTATCAGTGCAATAACACATTCAATAGAGCTTTTGTCTTATTGATGAAAAGGGAATCCACTTGGTTAGGGAGTACATAACATTTTTTAATTAAATTTGTGTTATTATTGTCCTTACACTCAAAGGGCCAGGTGATGGCAATGTTCCATGGAAAATAATATTGCTATAAAAACAGCAATAGCCACGAAAATTTAATAACATTGCTCTGAGACATGCTGACACAATAATAAATATGTAATCATTGTTTAGGTACTTTGCAGAAAAAGTAATCAATAGGAATATTTATAAAAATAAAATATATTGGTTTAGAAATCAGGGATACAGAGAGACGATAAATACATTGAACTCATATATATATAATATATAAAATTATATATATTATTATATTACAAGTTGTCCTATTATATGTTCATAAGCAGGATTATCAGGAGAATACTTGAAGAGATGTTTTTTGAATAGCACCAGGATGAGGAGAGATTCTAGGCAGAAAAGGTTGTTGTTATGGAAGCACACTTGTTGTATATGTGTCATAACAGGGCAGTCAGCATGATATTTTCAGTGTATTTCCAAGACTCTGAGGGAGACCAAGGCCATGTCTTCAAGGGACTTAATGAGCACAGGAGAGAATCACCAAACAGACAGCTGCAGCAATGAGTTTTTAAATACCAATAACTGGCAAAATGAAGATGTAAAAACATTTCCCCCAAAGCATAACTGACTGACAATTCCAATAGGAAACTTACAGAATAAAACTGTGCCGCTCATTCTTGAGATTACACGGAAATTACGATCACTCATTCATATCCATCGCTGGTGACAGTCGCCTGGAGCACAGGGGCAGTCCCTATAAACTGTGATTACATTATTTTTAACTTTTAAATTTTATTTAATGTGCATGAAAGTTTTGCTTATATGTGCATACGTGCACCTTGTATATGCCTCGTGCCCTCAGAAGTCAGAAAAGGCCATTAGAACCCCTGGAACTGGAGTCATGCACGGTTGTGAGTTGCCACGTGGGTGCTGGAAACTGAATGTGAGTCCTCTGTGACAGCAACAAGCTATCCGCACCACTGAGCCATCTTTCTACCCCCCCCCCCCCCAGCTACATTTCTGAGCACGTCTCTATTTAATCCACTTAGGACTGATCTTAGAGGTCGACAATGCTAAACATGTGCACTAAAATTGTTTTTGTAGTGTGTATAAGCATGATGTGATTTCTATGCATTTCTAAAAGTTTTTACCTCATCACACAATTTAACCACGTTTAACACTGAAACAATGGTTTGAATATTGAAAAGGAATAAAGATAGCTGAATCGTAATCCTAAGGAGCCTGCTGAAAGTGCTTGCTAAACATGAAAGGAGAAATAATTCTAGGATAAGGACCACGAAGAAAAAGGAATATTGCAGGAAGAATAAGCAAAAATGTAAGGAATGAAATGCCCAAGATAAAACAGCAAGCTGTGAACTATCCAAAAATTCGACCAACACAAATGTGCAGAGCTCAAAAGATAAGTTAAAAACTGTGAACTGTACAAGACCCAAGGGACGGTGTTAAACACTAGAGGGAAGTAATGTTTAATTAATGTTAATAGGCTGTTCTAGTATACTTTACACCTAGTAGCTAAACTTCTCAGCTATCCAATTCTGAATAAAGGGTAGAAATAATTTCCTTCATACATGATAAAAGAAACACAATTAAGAGGTTAATGTAAGATTAGGTCTAAGAAATGTGTCTGTCCCTTTTTCATGTGGAGCAAATGTACCATAGTCAACATTTTCTCCTGTGTGACTTTGCCCTGCCACAGTGTTCCTACAGTTGAAGAACCAGATATGTTAACATACTTTCTCTGCGTTCCACTAAAACACAACCAAGTGCCATATGCCCCCCCCTCCCAAGACCCTCCAAGTGAATTCTAAATCTACATAAAGCCATGAAACACCTGTTGCCTACTGGTTGGCTAAAACGAGGAAAACATTTGCAGTTTTCAGGTGCCACACATCTAGAAAATCACATGCATGATTGACAGCTCGCCTGTGAGAAAAGACCCCAAAGCATCTAGTGTTTGAAAGTTTCAGTCCCCCAGCTCTCAACGGCAAAGTACTTACCACAGCGTCGGGTGTGAAGGAGGCATGCAGTGGGTGTCTATTAAAGAAATCAATGCTCATAACACAAAAAGTTACAGAAGTCGTCAAGTGGGTTAGAATGTTGAAAGTATAAATGGTGTCCTATGAATATAGAGTTTATTTTCCTGAGGGAGGCAACTCACCAAACTCTTGTTGAAGTTATACGGAAATAAATATTGACCTTCCCTATTTTCTGATGTATCTGGACTTTGAAAGCATTCAAAAGCTCTGTTTCATTCCACACAGCATGGGGACAGGTAAGGTTTTTTTATGCCAATTACTGACATATTCTTGTTTTACACCTCTATGACTGAAAGCCATATTTTACATTATGTTTTTCCCCATGAACCTATTATTCCTCTAGAAGAAGCCCCTTAGGGAATGGGGTAGAAGACCAAATCTCAGCGATATTTTTCTCTCATGGTTTTAAATACCACAGAAAATTAAGTCATTTTGTTTTGCCATTAAGAATAGATTATAACTCAAGAGAAAAAAATTAGGTATCTAGTTGCCTCTTTGTAGCCAAGGAATGTTGGAAGATTTTCTGGGAGTGCATTATTTGTGTTTAAGGACAAACAAACCACAAAGGTACACAATGTGTATGCCTAGCTGTGGGCTTATTTGTAGAAGCAGGACACTTTTACTCAAAGTCTCCCTCATGGAAGTCCCAAACCTGACCTAACCATGGAGGCTTTCTTCCAGGTTATTTCTGCACCTTCTCTAGAAAAAGAAAAGCTTGCATTTTTATCCATGGAAAGAAATCAAGGGAATTTAGCCCCTTCGGCTAATACAGAGTTTGGCATTCCCCAAGAAAACAATCAAGAAGCACTCGGCTTAAATGAAATACTTTTACTTTAACAGATGTTATTTGCCAGATAACCTCTATGGTCTCTACAGTCTGCTGAATTTTTATGATAAAACAAATCTAACAGTAGTAATATAGTTGAGCAGAGCTTTCTTCAACAAATATTTAAGTTATTTTAAGATATAACAAATAACATAGGAGTTTGCATGTAGTATAAACAACTAAGATGTCATCTGCTGCTGTGAGGGGGGATTGGCTCAGGAGCACCAAGAGGATGTGATTTTTCTCTTCTGGTCACGTGAAACGCATTCGGTGCTTCACCCATTGCAAGAAATCGGCTAAAAGACAAACATATGTAGAACACACAAAGGAAATAAAGTAAAAATCCACACAGAATTATTCTACATGATGTTTCTGCTAAGATGAAAGTATAATTACTAAGGCTAATTAAAACAACTGCAAAAGGAGCCACAAATTACAGTCATTAATAATTGTTCATACAACAGAATTTGAAGCCACTTCTTGTTCGTATGTTATTGAGGGACTCTCCCTCAATTTTCTATAGTAATAATTCTAAATTAATGAAACTTAAATTTCCCTGTGTAATGAAAGTGCTTGTAATATTATTCTTATTTGATATAGGAATATTAAGTATTACAGTCACAATTATTAAGTCCCTTCTCCAAGTTCACTTACTATGGCAGACAGGACAGTAAACAGAGTAATGCAAATATTTCCCATTGCAAAACAAAGTCTTTAAGGATTTTAGGAAAAGAAATAGCAAGGCACATTTTTTAACTTGAGTTTTAAAGTGTAACAAAGTCAAAATCAACATTTTTGAGGGTATTCTTGTAAATTCCTGAAGCTTTTCTGAAAAATTAAAAGCAGTGAAAAATTAATAGTAAAGCCAGACTTTGAAAAGTTATGCTTTCTTTTATATTGAAGGAATAGTTTTTTTCACCCTTATTCCCAATTTCACAATTGTCTTTCTTTCTCATTCCCTGCCCCCACACCCCAAGAGTGAAAGCCTTGCGTGACAAGACCAACCCCCTTGAACAAAGGGCAGCACTGCCCTCTAGTGGTTATCCAGCATACCAAACCAACTGCTGGTTAAAAAAAAAAGTTGGGAAAGGATTTTATAGCAGTTATGAAATATTGGTGAGTGTTTACCTTTTCACATAGAGATGCTTCACAGATTGAATTTTGACAAGTCATCATTTTTAAGTCAAAGAAATCCAAAATGTTAATCAAATGGTTTCCACTTTCTAGCAAAGAGTGGTCATTTTCTGTATCAGTTGCATTCAAAGTGATTTTGTGATTATTATCTAAGTACAATATCAGCTACCGAATTCCATACCACCCATTGATCACATGCTGTTATTCCCTGATGTTATTAGAGCACCGCCCCTTTCCATAGCAGCTTTGGGCAGTTTGAAATTCCATTCTGTGATTATTAATTTAATATCAGTTTCAACTCCTAGAGGTATAATGGGGAAAATACCTCCAATGTTTACCACAGATCTCTTACTGGTAGCACTGCTGTTGCCATGACAGGTGCACTGGATATATCTGATGAATTAATAAAGTGCCGTAAATAAGTTATTGAGGATACGGAATTGAGATATATTTTAATAGCTTCGAGTTAAGCCCAACATGGTAAGTTACTTCTGAGCCAACACCAAGCTCAGTCCTCTATCCTAGAGAGCTACAACTCTTACACTCTGCGTTATTCTCCTGGCTTTCTTACCCGCCCCCCTCTCTTCAACACAACATTGTCACCATCTCCTTCCCTTTAGTCCCCTAAGTCTTATTTTTAATGGCATCTCTAGTTATAGAGGCTTGTTTTCATCTCTTATGATATGGGTCTGTTAGAGTAGATGTCCACAATTCCCCCCTGTGACTATTTAGGATTTTGCAATGATTTCACAATGTTTCACCATAAATTCATCTTGGATGTAAGGCACTGAAGATGGCAAGATTTCAGAGGCCCTTCATTAAATAAATATGGCTATATATTGACTCATTATGGTTAGTCACTGTAACAGAGACTTTGTTTTTGAGAGTTTCATATGTGTACACAATGAAATAAGATTCTGTATATTATACACTCCTACTTCTTCCCTCCATGCATATCCTCCCCTATACACCTGACAAATCTCCCCAAGTCCCTCTCCCTCTCCCTCTCCCTCTCCCTCTCTCTCTCTCTCTCTCTCTCTCTCTCTCTCTCTCTCCCTCTCTCTCTCATACACACAGCACACACACACACAAAGTTCAATGTGTCCCTATATGCCTTCCCTCACTCTTCTTCCTCTCCTTTTCATTAATAATCTTTTTACTTTAATAACAAATATCCAGTTATTCTCTTATGCCCCCCTCCTCATTACTTTTGAACATCTTTTATCCTTGTCATGATTCCTAGTGTACTTTCACACACACACACACACACACACACACACACACACACAATTCTTAAGAGTTATTTTTCTTCTAGCCACTAAACTTGGTAAGTTTAAGGGTGACTTGCCTCATTATTTTTAAAGAGTCATTTTTCAGAACACAGTCATTTTCAGCACTGTACTCTTATATTGTAGACTATGACATGCAGAATATAGCTTCTCCAAAGATACCCCATGCACTAAACCTAGAACATGCAAACCTATTATCTTGTGTGATGAATGAACCTTGGGTTTGTAGATAATTAATGCTATGAGTCAACTGATCTTATTGGAGTGAATTCAACTAAATTGCTGGGTCCTTGACTGTGGTAATTTGAATAAAATGGCTCTTATAGGCTCATACGGGGTGGCAGTATTAGATGGAGCCTTGTTGGCTTAGATGTGGCCTTGTTGAATGAAGTGAGGCTTTGTGGGAGAAATTGTGTCACTAAGGGTGAGCTTTGAGCTCAAGCAAGGTCTATGGCTCGCAATCCTTCCTGCTGCCCGTGGATACAGATGTAAAAGTTTCAGCTACCTCTCCAGCACCATGTTTGCCTGCATGCTGCCATGCTTTGTGCCATAGACAATAATGAATTAAGCCTCTAAAATTGTAAGCAAGCCCCAATAAGATAGATACATACATACATACATAGATACATAGATACATAGATACATAGATACATAGATACATAGATACAGATACAGACATAGATATAAAGATATAGATATAGATTATAGATTTAGATAGATTAGATATGTAGAGATAGAGATAGTTGCCCTTGTCATGGTGTCTTTTTCACACACACACACACACACACACACACACACAAAACCTTAAGAAAAACATGGATGTCATAAGGTTACAAGGCAAGCAAGATCTTGATCTGCACTGATGGTTTCAAAGAAGGAAAAGAGGGCCTTGCAAGCTAAGAGTCAGGGAGACTCTACAAGCTAAAAAAGGACCGCAACCCCACATAAGCTGGGTCTTAGCCTGCAGGAACCGTGCCAGATTCAACCGTGCAGAGGAGGACTGCATTGATTAAATCACACTTGTGATAGTTTGTTAAAGCATCAATAGAATGCTATCACAGAATCCTCAATTTGTTGCTCTTCTTATTACTCTTACTAAGATATTGAGTAGTAAACATTCATGGCTGGAAATAATTAAAATTGGTTTTGCTGTCATGGTAGGGAAACGACATGTTGAATTGTTTTTTTTGTTTGTTTTTTGTTTTTGTTTTTTGTTTTTGTTTTTTTTTTTTAGACTTTTATGGGATAGAGAATTGTCAACAGATAAATTTGGTTACCATTAACTTAATACCTGCTCTTGCTTAGAGTAACCAGACCAGCTCAACTGAAATAGCAGTACACAAAGGCTCATAGGCACATATGTATACACATAGTTTCCTAGGCACATATGTGTACGCATAGAGACAGACCATAGAAGGCAATGAGCACCAGGCAGAGTTCTAATGATAGCATCTCTTCCAGTAAGATCCTTCATACCTACACCTATCCCACCAAGAGCCTTCTTCAGACATGAATTCCTGTGTTAAATTCTATCCACATCTTCCTATGATGCTATGTTCCTCTCCCTCATTTTCCTTTTCCTCCTACTTCTGATGGTGCAGTCAAGGAGTTAATGGGAGGCTATATTGCCCTAAGTTAATTGCATCTTGGTACTTGAGAGTGTGATTTTTTTTAACTCCTGGCTTTAACTTGTATGACCTCCTGGAGATGTCCCATAGTGAGCAGGTGGTGTTGAGTTCTTCTAGTCATACCTGCTCATTCTTAATTAATTACTTCTAAGACTAGACAATTAATTAACTGCAAGACTGGGTTTTACATATCTAACAAACTCACTATTTCACACTACCACATTAGTAGAATTTGTGTGTGTGTGTGTGTGTGTGTGTGTGTGTGTGTGTGTGTAATTGGAGTATTACTGTGGTAACTTAGTAGTTAGGTCATTGATACATATAAAAGTTACACTATCTTAATTGTGGTAAAGTACAGAGTAAAAGATTCATCAAGCAGATAATATGTTGTTGACAAAATCTATGACAGACACTTCTGTTTTGAGTTGATATTGGGCTTATTAAATTTTGATAATACAGAAATAGAAACAAAGAAGAAGAATAAGAAAGCAAATCTTTGTTCTGAGTTAAGAAACTAAAGCATTTGAGTGCTGGAAATGGCATTGATGTCTTTAGAAGGTGCATCGCTTCTGTAGTTTGAGGTAGTAAGATATTGCTGAGCAAAGACCAGAGAAGAAACCACTATAGAATGAATTTCTCTTTGCAGGAGCCTTAATCAGTACAGCACCTCGTAATCAAGGAAGAAATTAAAGTAACTCAATCCAGATTCAAATCCGTTTAATTCTTGGTTGTGCTGTCTGGAGAAGTTTCAGCTTTATCTGGGTAAACCCACCCACACTTCACCTTATCTGTAAAGATATTGGGGGCCTGGGCTCAGTGTCCAATCGCTGCAGTACACAAGCTGGAATAGAGCTTCGCCTTCTCAGAACCAGTCTCAGAGCTGAATCTTCTTGGCCTGGCCAATGTACCTGTATCCTGAATCAATCTTTACGGTCTGGAGAGATATTTTGATTTAAAAAGGTCAAGCAAGGGCTTGAGAGTATAATTGGCCAAGTCACATGGAAGGAGGGTCTGCAGAAAGAAATGTCCTTCTCCAACAACAGTAACAAAGCGGTATTTTAACAAAGCAAAGAATACTATTGTGTTGTGGGACTCTGGTTTTTAGAACTTTTTTTTTTAAACTGAAAAATTCTGATGTATGCATTTATTTCCTTCTCGGATATAATTGAGATAAAGTAATATTCTCTGAAAACTTGGAAATAGTCTCCATTTTAAGAGAAAATTTATACCTTTTTTCTCAAAAGCATACTTTGCTTATTTGAGATGGATTTCTTGAACAAAACACGCAGTGTCAGCACAGATGAGAATTTAGGTTCATTATCTTCAAAGAGAAGCTCCTGTAGGTAATAACTTTCCTCACATCTCAATGAGCCAAATCACACACCGTCTGTTTTGCCTCCTCTGGTAGGAGTTTCTCATATTATTATTATTATTATTATTATTATTATTATTATTATTATTTCTTTTCCAGAAAGTCCTGGGTAGTCAGAAGGTGAGATATCTATTTGGAGGGATTTATTAGCCATATAAAAATTTTGAGTGGGTACTCACGGTTGATGGCTTGAAAAGTGGTTCATGGGTGCATTTGGGACAAGGCAGCTGGAGTTGTTTTACCAAATTTGTAAGTCATCTGCAAGCCTCAACATGCTATATTGTTTTTTTCCTGGAAAAAAAACACAAGGCCACCAAGAGATCTAAAGCGTCCACAACTTTTCCTGTCCACTCCTTAAGTACTCGTTCAGAATGATCGATTTTTAACACTAGAAACTCGTTACTGTACAGGTAAACATTAGTGCATATTTTAGATGGTACCAAGTTATTGTGAGGACCTTGCATGTATACAGGCAGCATGTGTGTGGTCAAGAGTTCATACTTCAGTGCCTAAGTGCTAGTGTTCATTCTGTCCCAGCTCTACTGCCTGCCAGGTATCTGACTATGAGAGAAAAGCAGAGACAGGACCACCTGATGGGGACATGGTGAAGACTAGACCAGCTGATGTAGTACACCTGCGCCAGCAGTGAGGCGGCGACCTGGTTATTGTAGAATTGGAGGGTCCATCCCTAGTTCTCCTGTCTCAGCATCATTAGTTGTTCCTTGTCTGGGGTGGAGCCGCATTAGACTTCCCTCTTAGAACTACTGACTATGGGGAGTCGAGCCCCAGTGGATACACCATCACCTAATTCTTGTACTTAAGGCTCAGGGAACATTGTGAAAGCGGGGGCAGATTGAATGTAGAAGCTGAAGGAACAGAGAGGTCTGCTGTAAGATTGTGTCCTAAAGCCAACAGGTAAACTACACTTATGATACCATGAAAAAATGACTGCTTAATCAAAGCTCTATATATTCCTTAACTCAGTAATATTGATGAGTGAAATTGATCATTACAAGTATATAACATATAAGTGTACAATAAGATCACCTTGTTTCTTGTTTTCTCCAAAACAGAGCATATTCATTTGACCAGTAATTAGCCAAATTTTGTCATCCTTACTGCTTCTATCACATAGGGCGTCTTAGTATGAGAAACGCTTTATACGTAATAGCATGACTAAGGAGATTAATTGTCATACTATGATATGACACAATAGTATATATCAGGAAAAGAATATAGACTTTCTGAAGAGAGTGTTCTTTTTTTTTTATCTGTGGTATTTCATTGCTTCTCCAAATAGATGTTTTGCAGTTTAGATTATTCACTGAATATGTTGTGCTTGGTGCTTTGAAGGATGAACATAAAATAATTGATGCTATTCATCTTGCCACTTATTTATGACTCGGGCTTTATAAATAAGTATTCTGTCACCCAAGCATGCAAAACTCAACTAATATAATCTTGCAGTAAAAAAAGAAAAAGTTTTCAGAATTATATGCCATTGTGAAAAGAAGAGCACCCCATTTAGCCTTACTTACAAAAATATATTGGCTGTGAAAAATTAGAAGTAAGAGAAACAAGATTTATTATGGAGTATCTTTTTCTGCTCCTGTACATGTAAAAACCAAGTTAAGAGTTAATCAGTAGACCTGTTTTTTTTTTTCTCTCTCTCTCTCCCCTCAATTCTCCGGTTTCTCATCAGCCTAATTGCACTGCAATCATTGATCTAGTTTACACAGTTAATTTGGGAGTAGAGGTTGGCACACCACTCTGCAAGGAGGAGCAGAGCAGATGCCAGCAGGGTTCATGAGATGAGCTCTAATGGTAATTGGACTCACATTGTTCCGTGAATGTATAGATACTGGATTATTGTAGAAAGCCGGAGCTACTTTGTTATTTATAAGTTCCTCACTCCTTATAGTCTCTAAACAGAAGATGTCTTAACACATTCATTTTTAGGAAATAAACTAAGAGACTGCCAGTGGTTGAGTTTGGTTTTAAGTTTCCTTTGAACTTTGCTTATGGTTTTAGTTTTTAGATTTGCGCTTGATCCTCATTTGGCTTAATAATCTTCCTTAAGATATTCAGAAAGGCAAATGCAGTCTTTCTTCTTTTATCTGTGTCTTTTAGCTCCAAATCCTCTTATGTGAGGATACAACACATGGAGATAACCACAGAAAACAGGAAAGTATAAAGAGACTGGGGCTGGGCAAGACTTGAGAGGTGGATAGCAGGATACAGGTGACATGAAGTGGGGTTTTGGAGAGTGGACTTGAACAGGTAGAGAGAGTGAAGCCAATAAAGAAGAAGAAGAAGAAGAAGAAGAAGAAGAAGAAGAAGAAGAAGAAGAAGAAGAAGGAGGAGGAGGAGGAGGAGGAGGAGGAGGAGGAGGAGACAAGGGGAAAAGAACAGCAAGGATATTTGATTCATATTATTTTATATTTACCAAAAATTATATACAGTACATAAGTATATGTGTATAAACATGTAAACACATATATCAGTTTATTACTTAAAACAATTTTCAAATTTAAATATAGTATGATCATATTCTCTTCCATCCATAAGTCCTTCCATATATAACACCAATCCCTATCTAACTTTAAGTTCTTCCTCAAAAAACAAAAACCAATACAACCACAAAACTCCCCCAAACCAAGACAACAATATAATAGCACATCCCAAAAGAAAACAAATAAAAAACTTCATCAAACTGTAACCAAATAAAAGGCCACAAAATACTGAGGAATGCATTATATGTTGGTGAACAGCTTATGAACAAGAGACCTGTCCTGGAGTGGTTGATACACCCAGTGTCAATGTATTAGAAAAAAGTGATGCCTCCCTTTTCCAGCAACTCAGTATGTCAATGACAGTTCGGTTGATAACCTTTACTTTGTGGCTAGATTTTCATTCATTCATTCATTCACTTAAAAATTAACAAATAAAATATAATATATAAAATAAGATAAACAAAGGCTATCACAGCAAAGTTGGACAAGACAAGCCAACAGAAGGAAAAGATCCCAAGTCACCTGAATCAGAGACCCACTGATTCTCACCCTCAAGAATCCCATAAATACACTAAACTGGAAGCCATAATACATATGCAGAGGACCTGGTACAGAAACTCCCCATGCTGCTTTAGCCTCTGCGAATCCATAGGAGCTTTTCATACAATGAGAGGATTTTATTTGGGGTCCTCCATCCCCGCTGACTGTTAGGCTGTTTTTGCCTCCTTTTCTGTGGAGTCCCCTAAGCACTGATGGAAGAAATTTAACAATGATATCCAATTTAGGGCTGGTTATTTCAAGGTCTCTCACTCCCTGATCATGCCTGGCTGTGGGTCTCTGAATTTTTCCATATGCTGGAGAATGAAGCTCTTCTGATAATGTCTGCACAAGACACAGATCTCTGAGTATAGCAGAATTCCACTCGGAGTCATTGTATTACTACATTTCCCTTTTCAGACCAGTAGTATTTGCTTTTATCCTAAGTCCCCAGGCTATCTTTTTGCAGGGTCTTGGTCACACAAGCAGTACTGAGTCTATGATTTCCACCTCAGGCTTTAAGTCAAATGAGTAATTTGTTGGTTACACCCACAAGCTTTGCGCCACCATTGCCCTAGCATATCTTGCAGGCAGTAGACCACTAGAGATAGAGTTTGTGGCTGGCTTGGTGCTTAAGTCCTCTTTTGAAAACATAAAGAGTAAGTTCGTGTATGTAATATTCTAGAGCATGGGGGTAAAGGCATTGTGTAGGCACTGGATGAGCATCTCCATCTTCAGTGAGTTGTTTGGTTGCTGTCTTCAGCAATGGGGTTTAGCTGTCAGTTTGTGAAGATCAATCTATAGACTTGGCAATAGTCTGGGTTGATTGGGAATTCCCCTGGGGCTCTGGAAAATAGCTCCATTAAATGTAACCCAATCTCACTACCGGAAGCTTCATTTGATGACAAGATTAGCCAGTTAGTATTTTGCCCCGATAATTTGACAATTTTATTTAGGTTGCATTCATACATGCTTAAATTTTAAGACATTACTACTGTATTACATTTCTATATTACCCCTCACATGTCCCTTAATTTTAGCTGTCTCTACCTTTATTCCCTCCCACAAATACATCCTCCCTCCGTCCCAACTTGATCCCCCTATTCCAAGTACCCCCACCCCTCCATAAATATTTATTCTATTTCTCTTTCCCACATTTATCAATTTGTTCCTTCTATACTTACCCTCTGTGGTTCTATGGGTTGTGTCTTGGTTATCATTGAATTCACAGCTAATATGCAAATATAAGCAAATACATACCATATTTAACTTTCTGATCCTGGTATACCTCACTACAAGAACTTTTATCCTTATTTTATAATGTAGTCTCCTAGTGCTTTAAAATATATTTATTATAAATGAATAACAATAATATTTGTACTAAACAAATGATAACAAGGAATTGAGAAATATGAAACCAGGGCACCATTTCTAATATAATCAAATTTTCTTTTTGATTATTTAAATGTGACTGTTAATGGTCTAATAACTAATGTTACAGAAATACCTAATAGTATTTCATTCTAGCCAAGGCTTTGAATATGAGTTTTGAGTCAAGGATGATTTTTTTTTTTAACTAAAATTGTCATTCTTACAAAACAAGGATCTAACACCAAAGTCCGAAAAGCATCCTTAGCATAGTATCATAAAGCGGGATCTATAAGTACTTGACAGCCATATAAGAATTAGAGTTTAGTGTACTATGTACTTATCTCAAAAAGCCCTGTGGTTTTCTGTGAGTAGCACAAATGTTCAAAAAAAAAAAAAAAAAAAAAAAAAAAAAAAAAAAAAAAAAAAAAAAAAAAAAAAAACTGAACACAGCTAAATAATCATGAATTCAGATGTATACAACATTACATTTCCTGCCTTGTGATCCAACCAATTTAGCATGTATATTTTGGGCTGTAATTTCTTCTTTTGAAAAATAAGCTGTTTTTCTGAAATTATTTAACTTCTTTCAACACGGTATAAAATAAGCATAGATTTGAAAGAGAGATTTATTTCAGCTGGCCACCACTGTTTGGAAAACAAGGTCTTCAGAAAAACAAATTCAAGCAATATTTTCATATTGTTATTACATGAAGAAAACCATTTAAGTTAGAGCAAAATATGATGTATAAAAGGCTACAAAGTAATTGGCTTGGCTTAAATGTCACTACTTCTGTATTGTTATGTACAAGTTCCCCTTTCCAAACGGGTTGCAAAAGTTTAAAACTAGACCACTCTGTTTTACTTGACTTGAATAACAAGTTAATATCTCCCGTGACAGGGCACACAGTTATGATGACAATCTTTCCAGCTGTCAATCATAATCACCTTCTATTCCAAATTTAAGAGTTTCACAATGGCTCACAATAATGTGTTGTCATCACTTAATACAAAAGTGTCTTTTGCTTTCACTGGTAAATAACCATTATTATCATATACATATCTTTATTTTAGACTTAATTATGCTTAATTATGAACAAATAATTAGAAGTTCTCAAGTTTTGTGTTCAAAAACCTAAAATACAACCTCTTTTACACTGTTTCCACTTTGTCTCATACTGTAGGTTTATTGAGAAACCTGAGGTAGCAGAAAGAAGTGCAATAAAAATTGATTTCATATTCTAAATGCAGATTTTTTAAATTAATCGAAAGTGGGAAACAGTATTGCACTTTCCATAGTTGGAAATTTCATTTCTAGGAAAAAATAACCTTATACAGTCAGTTAAATTTTACAACTAAATCATTTTGATGCTTCAAAAGCTATCCTGATAGCAGTTTGCAACATGAAACCAAATACATTTTTTTTAATTGAGTTTTCAATTAGATGGAGCAAAGTGTTTGAATTTTGTGTAGAGAATATTCTTTATAGCAAATAGTGAAATATCTCTTATTTGTATCACTGTTATAGAAAGCTACACATTGAAAGCAACAGGAAATCTTTTATAGTTCTATGTGTCTGATCTAACAATTTCCATAAATATTCAAGAAGAGATGTAGTGAGAAATATGTCTGCCAAAAGATCATATGCATAACATATAAACTTTGATGTATAGTAGCAATGTACTACTTGACAGTTACTTATATAAGTGTGTGAATGAGAAAACCAACTAAAACAAGATACTTGATTCTAGAACAATTAATAGTGAAGAAATCCACTCTCATCGCCCAGAGAAGAGAAAGGACATGATCTCTAAAACCCCTTGTGGCTACATAAGCACCTATAATTCTTGCTTATGAATAGCCTCTCACTGACAAGCTACTTGATTAGTTAACAAGAATAACAGTTGGCAACATGGCTCATTGTGCAGTGTATGATTTTATGTATTTATGGTATGATATGCCAAATTCTTTGTTATTGTCTTGTCCTAGTTCATTTGAGACTGTCTTGCTGTGTAGCCCAGAGTGCCCTGAAAGTGAAGATCTTCCTACCGTTGCCTGTTAAAACTTACAGACATGTTTCACCAAACATCACAGTCAGCCAATGTGATAAATGGATAGTGGCTTAATAGGCATTTCTAGTGCTAAATGTGTATAGTATCTATAGGAATATATCCTAAAACCAGAGAAACTAGAGTGCAAGTCCAACATAAGTATGAGGTGGCCATCACACAGCTAGGAAAAGAAGTGAGAGTATTTTTACAAACATCAGCCATTAATTTTTTTTCATTTTGTAACTGAAAATGAACAAGAAACATCTAACATTGTCTTCAACCTAGTGTTTATCTTCATATTTATTCATCAGCAACAATGGGACTAACCAATTTCATTCCCGAGACTACCTTCATAACAAATATTCCAATCTCATACAAAAATAGCCACAAGAAAGAAATATATTATGTGTCTGTTCCAACATTACAAAATAACATCTTTTAATTTTATAATTTTAATTGACCAGTAATTGCTATACTTGTAGATTAACATATCTCTCATTCTTCATCAAAGAGGCTTCTATTGGCAATAGAAAGTGACTTATGTAGATACTCACAACTGACCAAGATGTAGAGAGGGAGAGACAGAGGGTTTATTAGTTTTAACCTCCTTGGTATCATGTCCCCTACTCCCAAGGCTCAGGGATCTTGGCTAAAGAGTCTAAGAGACAGTCGATGACTATAGAAAAACAGAGTCCTCCAGACACACAGGACAAATGAACTCAAAGGCATTGTGGCAACTTTCACAAATCTAGTGTAAATGTAAACCAGACAACATCTCAGAACAGAGATAAGTAACAGACTTGAAGTCCAACCCCTAACCCTGGAGGTATTGTCAACTGGTCGTCTCTGTGGGCGTAGAGTCAGTTTTCTTTAAGAATCTTGGCTCTGTACATTTTTTGACAGCATATCCAGGATACAATCCACAGAACTCAAGAAGATTCACAAGCTGAGGGGCCCGAGTGAGGATGCTTCAATCACACTTGGGAGGGAGAAGAAAGCAATAGTGGGAGGGGGAAACAGGAGAGGAGCTCTGAGGGCCAGCAGAATGAATGGAAATATGCAACCTGGTGGGTAGGAGGTAGGGGATCATCTCGAATGTACCAGAATGTACAATGAGGTGAGAGACTTTCAGGACTCAAAGGGAGGAACCTTAGATGAAATGTCCTACAGTGGAGAGAGGGAAAGTGTAGAGTCTACCTCCAGTAGGGAGGCAGAGCATCAAGTTGAGGAATGGGATTTCCATCCCACAGTCAAAAACTCTTACTCAGAATTGTTCCTGTCTAAAAGAACTGCGGGGACAAAAATGGATAAGAGACTGAGAGAAAGGAGGTCCAGTGACTAACCCAAATTGGGATCCATCTGAAGGGGAGGCTCCAAGGCCTGATACTATTACTGATGCTGTGGTGTGCTTACAGACAGGAGCCTAGCATGGCTGTCCTCGAAGATGCCCAACAATCAGCTGACTAAGACAAGCAGATACTTAAACACCCAACCAGTGGAGTGAAGTCAAGGACCCCTGTAGTTGAATTAGGGAAAGACTGGAAGAAGTTAAGTAGGAGGGCAACCCCGTAGGAAGACCAGCAATCTCAACTAACCTGGACCCCTGAGATTTCTCAGACACTGAGCCACCAACCAGGCAGCATACATCAGTTGGTCTGAGGCCCCAACACATATACTGCAGAGGACTGCCTGGTCTGGCCTCAGTGAGAGAAGACACTCCTAACCATAACTTTCGGGATAGCATTTGAAATGTAAATAAAGAAAATAATAATAAAAGAAATTTAAAAAAAAAAGAAAAAGAAAAGAGAGACTTGAGGCCCCAGGGAGTGGAGAGGTCTGGTAGAATGAGGGTTGAGGGGTGGGGACATCCTTTTGGAGACAGGGAGAAGGTGAATGGGATGAGAAACTTTGATAGGGTGAACCAGGAAGCAGGTAATTACTGGACTGTAGAAAAAAATAAAAGTAATAAAAAAAAGTTGGTCCTAAGCTGTCCTTGCTCCAGTGGAAGGACACATATGCAGGGATGTATAAGCAGCACAAATTAGACTTATGGCTAGAGAAACTCAAGGACACAAAGTTAGGTTGGTAGGGTAGGAAAGTGGAACTGAGAAGAATTGGGAGAGTAAAAATAAGCAAAGCTCATTGTACAAAACTCTCAAAGAACAAACAAAAAGAAATCTTAAACTAGGGCTAACAAAATGGCTCTGCATGTAATGGGGCTTGCCACCAAACCAAACATTGAACCTAAGTTCAATCTACCGGACCTACGCTGTTATGTAGAGAATTGAGATTTCCACAAATCAACCTCTGACTTTCCAACATGTGTGTACATGTTACACACACACACACACACACACACACACACAAATAAATCAAGAAACACCATACCTGACCTTAAGCTGTACTACAGAGCAATTATGATAAAACTGCATGATACTGGTACAGCGACAGACAGGTTGATCAATGGAATAGAATTGAAGATCCAGAAATGAATCCAAACACTTATAGTCACTTGATCTTTGACAAGGGAGCTAAAACCATCCAATGGAAAAATGACAGCATTTTCAACAAATGGTGCTGGCACAACTGGCAGTTATCATGTAGAAGACTGCGAATTGATCCATTCTTATCTCCTTGTACAACGCTCAAGTCTAAGTGGATCAAAGACTTCCACATAAAACCAGAGACACTGAAATTGATAGAGGAAAAAGTGGGGAAAAGCCTCGAAGATATGAGCACAGGGAAAAAATTTCTTAACAGAACAGCAATGGCCTGTGCTGTAAGATCAAGAATTGACAAATGGAACCTCATAAAATTGCAACGCTTCTGTAAGGCAAAAGACACTGTCAACAAGACGAAAAG
>NC_034594.1:47897121-47903095 GCF_900095145.1 Mus pahari
AGGAGCTAGAGAAAATACCCAAGGAGCTGAAGGGGTCTGCAACCCTATAGGTGGAACAACAATATGAACTAACCAGTACCCCCTGAGCTCATGTCTCCAGCTGCATATGTAGCAGAAGATGGCCTAATCGGCTATCATTGGGGAGAGAGGCCCCTTGGTCTTGCAAACTTTATATGACCCAGTACAGGGGAATGCCAGGGCCAAGAAGTGGGAGTGGGTGAGTAGGGGAGCAGGGCTGGGGGAGCATATAGGGAACTTTCGGGATAGCATTTGAAATGTAAATAAAGAAAATATCTAATAAAAAATAAACCCTCAAACTTATTTTAGTAGTATTTTAGCCCAAAGTTGATAAATGTTAAGATATTGCATTCACTCTCAAACTTGCAGCAAAACCAAAACTTAAACTTAATCACAATTACAAATTACCACATGGTATGATTAAAGCTGGTATTTGAGGACTGAGCATGGAATATATTGTTATATGGAGTCAGACACTGATCCACCAAAGAAGAGGGAGATGGAACTTAAATATATCATGCTTTAAATTTTTGTTTTAGCAAATATATTAAGTTCTACTTGTACAAAATATTGGAAGTAGAAATCTTAAGAGACAATAGATTAAAAACTTTTGAAATTCAACCACCTACCACTCACAGCATAAGTTTAGATACTTTTGGTCTAGTGATAAATAGATTTATAGTCTATAAACTGTATTTTAACATTTCCTTTAAATATTCAATCCTCCTTGAGAATTAAATAATTATAGTGTTTGCAATATATTCTACTTGGGATAATCAAAATACATTTGACCATGACTTCTAAGCCCTTGAATATTAAAAATGTGCAATGGATACTGGTTCTTTTTATTTTGTTTTGTTTCCTTGTTGCTGGGAATGAACTCAGACCCTTGCACTGGCTAAGTAGCCCCAGCTCTTCCAGCCTCCTCCCACTCTTTTCCATCTTAATTCTTTCAGACTTGTGCTTACTAGGAAGCCAGTACTTTTCTGTGAAGTCCAGACTGGTCTCAATCTATAATAATACTCCTGCCTCTGCCTTTTCAGTACTAGAATTGAAGGCATGAACCACAAAATTCAGCACGTGTGTGTGTGTGTGTGTGTGTGTGTGTGTGTGTGTATGTGTGTGTTCGTATGTATGTATGCATGTATGCATGTGTATATATACACATATATATGCTATTTTAATCACACTAATTATGAGATGCGGTGTGGTACACTGATAGATTTATATTGTGTGAAATCATATCAAAGGAAGCACAGCTGTGATCAAAGATAGCAGAGACCATTGGCACCGGCTGCTGCAGGATTGCAAAGCAGCTCTGAGGAGCCTGATAGATCCTTGGAGGCTCCAAAGGGAGGGATGGCATCGGAGGCGGGGTCTGCAGAGCAGCAGGACCCCCTGAACAACTAAACATGCCCTGCACTAAATAAAGGTAGGTCTCATGAGAAGATACTTTTAAACAGGGACTCGCGAAATTGGAAGGGAAGATGGCAGAGCAGAGGCTCAGGTGTTGGGGTGAATGGCTGAATTAGAGATTCAGTGGAGAAGGGTGTGGGTGCAGTTTGGGAGCGCGGTTGCAGCAGACAAAGAGCAACAACCACTGCTGTTTACACTGCTGGAAGAGGGAGCACATGGCCTTGGAGCTTCCTGCAAGCTGCAAGCTGCCTGAGGGCTGCTGACAGAAAAGGCAGGACATGAGACTCAGACCCAGTATTTAAGGAGCTTCAGAAACCAGAAACCTAGAACCAGACTCAGTACATGAGTATTTGCTTGTAAAACTGTTTGAATTATATAAATTATATGTATAGGAAAGGGAGGGAGAGGGAGAGAGAGAGGGAGAGAGAGAAAGAGAGAGGAAGAAAGAGTAAAGGAGAGAAAGGGCGAGAGGGAGAGAGGAAAGAGGGAGGAAAAGAGGGAAGGAAGAGGGAGGGAAACAGACAGAGGGAGGGAGAGAGGGAGGGAGAGAGACAAAGAGAGATGGAGGGATGGAGGGAGAGACAGAGAAAGATGGAGGGAGGGAGAGAGAGGGAGGGAGAGAGACTTGACAGAAAGTCATTGAAAAGAACTCTTCTTTCATTATTATTTTATTTACATTCCAGACGTTACCCCACCTCCCCATCCCTACACACACACACACACACACACACACACACACACACACACACACACAGTTCCTCATCCCATTTCCCTCCCCCTTTGCCTCCAAGAGGGTGCTCCCCTGCTCCTGCATCCCCCTTCCCTGGGGGCTCATCATCTGTCACTGAGGTCAGACTGGGCAGTCCTCTGAGCTGTGGTAAGGATACTAAAGTGTAGCTTTTCATGGTCTGGCAGGGCTGTGGGTAGAGTAGGACTCAGTTTTCTTTAAGGAGCTGGCCACTGAGAGTGTGACCATGATCCAGTGAGTATGTGGGCAACACAAATTTAATTTGTTGTTCTTGTTGTGTCTCCTCCTCCTCCTCCTCCTCCTCCTCTTCTTCCTTCTTCTCCTCTTCCTTCTTGAGGGAGACATCACAAAGGTGGGGTCAAACCTGGGAAGAATGGAAAGTGAGTATGACTGGGGTGCAATATGTGAAATTCCCAAATAAACAATAAAATCTTATGTTGGGAAAAAGCAAATCAAAATCGTTAGCATTTCTAGTTCCCTGAGTACTATTTACATTTCTAGGAACACATAATGACTGTATAATACAGGTATGTTATATGCATTGATTGTATCAGTATGGCCACCAAAGGGCAACTCTCAGGAATCAGTTCTCTCCTGACACCTTGTAAGTTCTTGGAATTGAATCCTGTGGTGAGAAGTGTCTCTAACTACTGGCCTCACCAGCCCCTGATCAGAGCTTTAATGTTTCTCCTTTTGACACAATTTCCCATTGTTGCTGTTTTTACTGGTTTCTCATTTCTGTTTTAGACTTTGTGTGCACTTGAGTCCATATCTTTATCAATTCTGACAAAGTTAGAAGGACTGCCTCAAAACCAAGGTTGAATGAATGTGAGCACCTTCCTTTGTAAAGTTCTGAACACCAAACAAGGATCTTTAGACCACAACACTGGTAAATCCATATTTTATCTCTTTATCTCTGTGTTGGAGCCTTGCTTTTCAAAGCTGCTTAAATCTTTCTTCTGCAATTTTTATTGATTAGATACGTTCTTTGAAAATTTTGTACAAGTATTGAGTGCGTTCTCTTTGATCTCACAGCCACCTCCTTTATTGCACACTAAGCCAGAGTTCTCAACCTGTGGGTCATGATCCATTTGTCACACCTCTGTCTCCAAAGAGATTTACATTATGGCTCATAACAGCAGCAAAGTTACAGTTAGGAAGTAGCTACAAAAACTATTTTATGGTTGGGGTCACCACAGGAGGAACTATATTTAGTAAAGGGTGGAGGCATTAGGAAGATGGAGAACGAATTCTCTGTCACCTCTCACCTCACCCAGAAGAAACCTTCCTACATTCCAACCTTTAACCTTTTGTTGTTTTTTTTGTTTTTTTATTTTCTGACTCTGTCGGTGTGTGTGTATGTGTGTGTGTGTGTGTCCATTTATTCATTAGAACAATCTTGTGGGCACAGATTTGGAACTATCCATTGGAGGGTGTTTGCGCATCATCGAGCTGACTTATTCTGTGTTGGACGACACTTAGACACTTGAATATTGTGTCCCCATCATCACCTCTGCATTCCTTTGAGTCTGACTGCCCGACACTCTTTAGAGGATTTCTGCGAGTGAGTATATGTGGGGTGGGTGTGGGTCTCGGTGTGTGTGTGCGCGCATGTGCAAAAGTAGACTGATGCCAGGTTCTTCCCCTCAGTGAACCTAGAGATCACTCATTCTACTAGACTGGTAGGCTAATGAGCTCCAGGAATCTGTCTGCCAGCCTGGGATCACCAGCATGCAATGCTTTTACTCTGGTGCTAAAAATCCAAACTTAGACCCTCATGGTTTTGAGGCAATCACTTTACCAGGTTCTCAGGCCATCTTTTGAGAATCTACCCCCAACCCAGACAGGCTTTAACGTATGTCGTAATGATATTTAGTTCTGTCCACCCAGCCTGTGCATCAAGGGTTGTTTGCACTCAGTATGATATGAGAAGAGGCTGAATAATTTCACTGAGTGCTTCCAGAGGACTGAGTTGCTTCTCCAAGCAAACCTTCAGTGTTACTTTGCTCATCTTCTGTGTTGAACCCTAGCTGCCCCACAATTCAATATTTTCAACTGTAGCATCACTGAGAATTTTTCAAATATATTATTATTTTCAGCTTTGTAGGGTCACAACCATTTTATTGGAATATAACCCAAGTTAATAAACATGAGCTAATGGACATTTTGGAGAGGGTCACTATGATTGAGTATTTGCACAAATTACTCCATTAAAGTAGATTCTTAGCAGCAGAACTGTTAAGTTTAACACATGCATAATTTAAAGAATTTTGAATAGCTCCAAAAATCCTTTTTGGAAATTCATGTCTTTATATTAACGGTGCTACATATTGACATATTTTCAAGTTTTTATATTGAATAGTTTGCTTGTTTTAAATCTAATAAAGCTATAAATTTATTGTTCGTTGTGGTAATTGGTTCTTACTCTCATTTTACTTAGTGTGTGTACGTATGTGCAGGATGTGCAAGAATGTCAGCAACAGCACAGGAATGAAGGTTAGAGGACAACTTTAAGGAGTCATTTCTCTCTTGCCATCTTGTAAGATCCAGGAATCAAACATGGGTCATCAGGCCTGTGAGCAAGTGCCTCTACCCACTGAACCATTCCACCTCACTGGTCCCATACTGGTGCTTCAAGTTCCCTCCTGTGTACATAAATTTCTACTTTTTGACATTGGTCTTGTTGGTTTCTCATATATGTTGTACATGTTGTATGTGAGCCCATCCTTTATAAATTTATAATTTCCGTTATTAAAAGACTACATCCAAGTCAACGTGAAATAAATGTTGATCACTTTCTCTTTTTGACTTATACTCATTATAATTGTTCTGAACACTAAATGCAGACCTTCTGCCAATAGCAGTGGTAAGTGTTGGCACTTACCTATTTGTCCTGAGGCATGTAGCATAGACGACTCTCTAACAGGAACACTTCTATCCCTCTGACAGTTTATCAAGTGATCATTGTATTTAAGACACACGGTTTCTGAATTATTCATCATGGCTGATGGCTGGAGCTCAAAGGAGTTAATTAACAAAGCTAGTGGTGGAGAAGTCAGCAGTCAAAGCCAATCATGTGACAGTACACTCGGTGAATAGTATCACTCAACAGACTCAGGCTAGGAGTTCACCCGTAATACACAGGTCTATTTGCCTGCCAGTGAATCCTGGTTCCATCTGACTCAGGGATCTATTGTCTGTGCAAATTAGGCAGTTTTCTTAATCACTCTGCATCCCTTTTGCCTTGCATGAAGAATGAGCGTAGTGAAGCCACATATCGTGGGGTTTCCATCAGATTTAAATGAGCTGTTGTTATATTTAGAGGAAAGATTTGGAATACAGAAAGCAACATAAAATCTCATTTTCCATTAGTAAGCATAAAATTTTGAGGACATTACCTGACAGCAAGTACGTCACAAATGTAAGCCACGCCTCTAGTCACTTCCCACATCAAAGCCACTGTCTTTGCCAGACCTACTAAGCACAAATCTGAACCATGGATTAGGTTGGGTCTCCTTTAGCATCTTTTTTCTTGCAGTTTTCTTGTGGAAAAATTACAGACAGAAGGGACTGAAAAAAGAGAAGGAAGGAAGGAAGGAAGGAAGGAAGGAAGGAAGGAAGGAAGGAAGGAAGGAAGGAAAGGACAGTAGGGAGAAAAGAAAGAAAACTAAGGGAATCATCATTTGATTGGGGAACAAATACACAAAAGTCATCAGTCAGTTTGAGTAGCATGTGCCAAAAGCAATGTGCATCCTAGTCTGTGTTCCAATGTGCATCCTAGTCTGTGTTCCA
>NC_034594.1:47903345-47911547 GCF_900095145.1 Mus pahari
TGTGCATCCTAGTCTGTGTTCCAATGTGCATCCTAGTCTGTGTTCCTCGATCTCTTGCCTGAGTTCATCTGTCCATGTCTAAAATCCATGTTTCTTTCCCTTTTCCCAAATCCTGATGAAACAGGTTTGAGTTAAGGGTAGACATCAAGAGCAGGAATCCCTTGTGATACTGAGCTACTGAAAGAAATGGCTTCCTTCGTCTCTGATCCACGTCAAATCCCAGTGTGAATATTTCATTTTAATGTCTTTGAATGGAGCTAAACAAAAAGATTTTTGTATTTTTTTGGACTCCTCCCAAGATCATGTCTACTTTTAGCATGGAACCACTACCTTCCACCATATTGGTTTATTTTAAGAGATTAGTATGGTCTTTGCTACTTGCCAACTAACATACTAGGTACTGATAAATCCCCAAGTGTACTGATATAACATTTGTCTCATGGGGAAATTTCCCTCAAGATGCAGTTTCTTCTCTTTTATTCTTTTCTAATTTTCTTCATAAAATCCTTCATTAAATCATCACTTAATTATCACATTTTGCTGTGGTAGCAATAAACCCATTTGTCCTGTGAATGGCATTCCCTGGACCCTGTCTGTCTTTCAGAGCTCAGATAAAGAGAAACGATAACCAAAATAATGTATCTCTTATTCTGAAGTCCACAGTCTATAACATCACATATCAAAGACAGTGAGACCCCCTCATATGATGTTCTAGAGTTTTGCCAAACAGAGGCAAGGAATGAGATTAATCAGTCTATAATCATCATTACAAACTTAGTTTGCCAAGTGTCAAAGAGGTATTTTTGAGAAATAAAGAATCTATTTGTGGAAACAAACTAAAATGCAGTAATATGAAATAATCTGTAATCTCAATATAGATTGCAATCTTCTATTAGGATAAGTGAACAACTCAAGTTATAAGAGAGCAACTGGAGACAGCACAAGGTACCATGATGTGCAGGTATGGAGTGGAGAGATGAGAGAGGAAGAGAAGTGGATGGGTTAGAGTTCTATAAAGAGAGGTGGAGACTTGAGGGTAGGAGGAATAGCCTGATAGTAGTAGCATGCCCTGCCACCCGAGGATGTATTGAAGTCCTAATTCATGCTGCTAACCAGGCCCATGTCTGGGTCTATGTCCATACAGCATCAGGGGTCAGTGTCATGCTGTGATATGGTCAAGAAAAAGATGCCCTCTCCCTTTGCCCCTGGCTACCTGCACAAGTACGAGAACTGGCCCGAGGACATTAGAGCTGGAGAACTATCCCTTCCCCTCCCCTGCTGCAGGACTTGAAGAAGGTTGCCCTGCACCTTGCCTGGGCAACACAGTAGAGCTAGCCCTGGTAGCAAAGGCCTGGGTGGCAAAAGTCAGCCCCAAGAGCATGAGAGAGGAAAGCTTGCCCTGCCAATCTCCTGCTGTGGCATTGGGTGAGCTAGCCAGGGCAGTCCTGGTGGCATGAGTATGAGAGAGCTGGTCCAGCTACCACCCAGACCCAGGCCCAAGGCTTTGAATTGACCTGCCTCTACATCTACCTCATCTGAAGCTGCTGAAGCACATGGAGTGCTGAAGCACATGAAGGAGGCTGTCCTGTATATCCAGAGCTGTGGGGTCTCCATGACACAGGACAATGGCATGATATCTGAGAAAAGTCCCCATGGGGATGCAGTGTTCATAGTGCAGCAGAAGCTAAAGGCCTCAAACTAGACAAATGACTCATTGCAATGGACATGTGCATGTAAAGGCATATAAAAAATGGTATACAGTGGGACACACTGTGGCACAATGCAGCTTCCAGGGTCAGATGTCTCATTTTGTTGTTTGTATTTATTCTTTATTTTCTTTGGTGGGGGAGATGAAAGGTGGGAGGGCAGATACAAAGGGATGGGAAGAGTGGGATTGAGATGCATGATGTGAAATTCACAAAGAATCAATAAAAATTCAAAACAATAAGAAAGCAACTATAAATTAATCTAAGATTCAAAAGAAGACATTGGTGCATCAAGAAGCAAAAGAAGTAATAATATTCATCACCAGTCTGGGTCTGGATATGACCAAACAAGAAGACTGGAGTCAGAATGTTTATGTGGGTTATTCTACAGTGTTGGGAATTTGTCTTTAAATTAAGCACATTTCTACATACATCTATAAGCTTAACTTGACACAACATCTGTACTCTCTAAGGTAAAGCAGAACACTATAACCCAAACAACCATTAAAATAAATAAATAAATAAATAAATAAATAAATAAATAAATAATAAAAGGCAGTGTAGGGTTTGGAATCAACTATGAAAAGCTTGTCACTTTTAGGATATTATTCCCAAAAGAATAGGAAATGGATAATATACAGACCTATTAACAGAGGGAGAAAATGAAGCAACTATAGCAATGCTTAAGCAATTTGGATTTGGATCGAAAGATATCAGTCAATGGTTATGAGTGCACTTTGCTCTTGTAAAGGATCCAGATTTGGTTCCCCAGAACCCACTTGAAGGCTCACAATATTCTGCTTCCATGGGATCCAGTGCTCTCCTCTTGCCTCTGTGGGCACCCATCATGCAAGTGGTATGCAAACATAAAGGTAGGCAAAATAGTCATACACATAACATTTAGATAGATAGATAGATAGATAGATAGACAGAGATAGATAGATAAGTAAGCAAATAAGTAAATAAGTAAGTAAGTAAATAAATAAATAAAAGTTGTAGGAATAATACTGAATTTAACAGCAGCATGTTAATGGGATTAGACTGTTGCACTGACAGGAAATAGATTCTTTTGGAGGTTGTTACCTATAGCCCAATAAGAATGTCATGCAGGATAAAACAACAGAACAAAGATACCAACCTGGGTGAAGGTAAGCATATCACTTGAAACATATTATGCATGCTAATGCATTAATAATAATATAATGCATCTTCATATAAAAACCCATGTGTTGGAAAGAACTCTAGCATCTGGAGATGAAACGAAACTAGAATTTGGCTATTGAAATTTTAAGCTTATTTCTTCTTATTAAATCTGAAACTTTTTGGAAAGTAACTAAATGCCTTTATATTGTCGTTTCTTGAAAATATGGCTAGCATATTCCATTACAGATACACATAAACATATATGTATGTGTACATATAATGAATGTTTATATTCCTATTTAAGTTATTACATATAAAAACATTATTCCCCAGAGGGGACAAAATAATATGATAAGTGTTAAACTATGTAAAACAACATTAGATATTATGATAGCTAACTGTTTTCTTTTTTAAGATTTATCTTTTTATTTTATGTGTATGAGTGGTCTGTCTGCATGTAGAACTACATGCCAGAATAGGGCATCAGAATTCATTATAAATGGTTGTAAGTCACCATGTAATTGCTGGGAAGTGAACTCGGGGCCTTTGGAAGATCACCCCCAATTGTTTTCTTGTTTACAAACTCTGTTCTCTCTCTTTATACCAATTCTATGCACTTTCATCTTCTAATTCAAATAATTGTGTCACATCCTTGTAATATCTGAAGAAAGGATTTTTTGGTATTTCCTGGTACAATTATTGTTTTTATTGTATTGATAAGCATGTGGGGTGCTTCTTATCTCCCAGTGTGCTGCACCAACTTTGCTGATCCTGTGCTTATGCTAAAATTGACATCTTCTTTATATCCAAGTTAAATTGGCAATATCACCTGCAAATTTTATATTTTAAAGTTATAATTGTAGTAAGCAGTGTAGCAGAAAAAGGTGTTCTACTTCAACATCATCCAGGTTTCTTAGTGTCCATCATGTTTGCTCTTTTGTTTGTGTTGTTGTTGTTGTTGTTGAGACAGGATTTCTCTGAGTGTATCTGGCTGTCCTGGAATTCACTCTGGAGACCAGGCTGGCCTCTAACTCACAGAGATCCGCCTGCCTTTACCTCCCAAGTGCTGGGTTTAAAATCATGCGCCCCGCCACTGCCCAGCTCACTTTTGTTATTTTCGTTGAAATTCTTAGTCTAAACTCTGTAAAATCCATTTTCTTTGTGTGTCCTATATTTAACATCTAGAGTAGAAGCTATGTGGGGGTGGGGGGAGAATAAGTATTGTTGCCTAAACATAGGTCACTCACCCTCAAATGGTTTGCTTTTTTCAATTTATTTTTCTTTTGTCTCAGTAAGGGGGAGGCCCTTGGGCCACAAGACACAAAGCGCTAGGTATACTACATTAGTACTCAGTATTCTACTAAACAGTACTGAGCATATGAACAATATAAATCGCACTGCATAGAGCAGGAGCAATGAAAGGAATGGGAGGGGCGAACACCGGTATCAGACAACGAAATGACTGTGGTTTATGGGACACATAGTCTTGCTTATATGGTAGAGGGACAGAAGTCAATGGCCAGGGCCTTCTTCAATCAGCTTTAACTTATCTTTGAAACAGGAACAGTTCACCAGAACCTGGGTCTCACTAGACTGGATGCCATCTAGCACAAGAGACTTAGCCACTTCATCCACCCCAGTGCTCAGAAGACAGGCATGTATGCCACTCCTGGATATTTATGTGGTGCAGGAGATTCAACGCAGGTCCTCCTGCTGGACCAGAAAGCGCTTTATAGACAGAAACCATCTCCCCAAGGCCATTAATCTTGTTTTTGAGAGTGAGAAATTTGAGTCTGCCAAAAACTAAGGGTATATTGTGGGGAAGTACAGAATTAGCATCAAATCTGCAGATTTCCTGAGAATTGTAGAGACATTGATAGACTGAGTCCAGAGTTATGTGAGCTGATAGACAGGGGTGCACAGTCTAATGTCACAGTCATAAAGATAAAGAGGAGTCACAGGAAACCTTTCCCTCATTTATCTTCAACCAACCTGAAGGCAAAGGATTTCGAATCCAGGGACACTATTTTTTTTCAGACACTAGATGTCACTGCTCTACTTAGGCAAAGAGCAGCTCTTCATTCAGAATCACGCTGTATTTACCTAATCAGATTCACCTGTGTGCAGCTCTGAGTCACCTCAGCTTGCCTCACAGGCTTTCAAAACAACGCAAAAGGGATTTGGAACAAAAGTAGTCCAAAGAAAAGCTAGCTTCGTGTTTCTTTGGGCATATTCACAGTAGTTGTGTCACAAGTAAACTAAAAATTTAAGAAACTAATTCAACATGAAAAATGATGTACAACATTAAGCATAAAACTTTTACTACATAAGAAAAAATATTGCACACACACACACACACACACACACACACACACACTAAAGACATTCAAACCAGGTCTTCAGCCCTGTGTCTATGTCCACGTGTCTGGTGAAAGTATCTTCAAAGAACCTATTTAAAAGCTTGTGGCATAGCTCCGTGGTAGAGACTTGCATAGCACAGAAATGCCCTTCTTTCCAGAGAGTGTTTAGGGGAAGGAAGAGATGAGGAAGTAAAGGAGGTTCAGGAGGAAAGCAAGCCAGAAGGGGATAGGAAGAAGGAAATGGAGACAAGGGTTAGAGAGGGGGATGATATTTTTTCAATGTATCCAGAAACCCATAGATGAAACTTTTAATTCTTTTTTTTATTTCATATTTAAACTTAGTTTAATCACAAGAATACACTCAGTTTCATCATATTTTTGATTAATTACGTGTTCCTTGAAGCTTTGAATATTAAACGAGTGTTGCAGGCTGGCTGAAGTTTTCTTTATGTGTGGAGGGGTGCTGTACTGGTACTTAAAATATTGTTGTTGTAAAGGAATTGCACATGGAACTTCCTCCAGGGGATTGTTCTAGAAGCACTATTATTCCTGAGTGCTTTTGAGCCTGACTTTCCAGTTTTGCATTAGATCTGTGAACTCCCATCCCTAAGCCATTACAACCCCAACACACACACACATACAAACACATGTGCACGCACACACCCACACCCACACACACCCACCCACACACACAGGGAGAGAGAAAACCTTTTTTCTTTACCATGTAGAAGCCACAGCCACATTCTGTTGCTTACAGTCACACGGAGCCAAACTGAAATATAAGTACACAGCTTGCACAAACCTTGACAATATTGAAGATTCACTTTGCTTTGACAAGCTCATGTCCGGTGACTGTCTAAACTTGAAAGACGTACAAAAGGAAATGTCCTCAAAAAAAAGATATTTTTGTTGTTGTTGTTGTTTTTTCTTTTCTTTCTTTTTTCTTAGGTACCCAGTTACTAAAAATCTTGCATTCTGAAATCGAGCAGCATGTTCTCCCCAAAGTGTCTAGGAACTTAAATCTCCTTAACCTTGGATATTAATTTAGACACTGGGCTTTAGATACTCCATGTGGTGTTGTCTCAAGTGATATGAAGAAGCAAAAGATGAAACAAAACATTGTGAAAATGGTTGGTAAAATAGTCAGGTACTAGGGCCTGGAGAAATGGCTCAATGTTTAAGAGCACTGATTGTTCTTCCAGAGGTCTGGATTTCAAATCCTAGTAACCACATGGTGGCTTACAACTATCTATGATGGGACCTGATGCCCTCTTCTGGTGTGCCTGAAGACAGCTACAGTGTACTCATATACATACAATAAATAAATAAGTCTTTTAAAAATTAGTCAGCTATAGAACCCTCCATAAAAGCTACAAGAATACAAGCTGGTTTTGAAACTTATAGAGGGCCCAATAGATGGAAGTAGAAAATTAGTGTAGATATCAGCTTCTTGCCTGATTCTGGGTGGTATGATATCTTACCAAGATGCCATTATAGTAACTCAGGTAATTTATGAATTGATTAATTCCTGGTTTTCTGCCAATCATAGATTCTGGTTCTCTGGATGATAGTGAAGTGGACTAAGCTGGAAATGTCATTTCAATCCTCGTTATTGTCCCCCCCCCACTCATGTATCCCCATAGAATCTGGTCTGAAGACCCCACATGCCTGTACCACAAACAAATGATTGCCATCATTCCTTTTAGCCCTTGTTATAGAAAAATAAATGACAAAGACAACTTAAGGGAACTTGAGTCACCATCTGATGGTCCTGTTCATCATGACTAGAAAACTGTGGCAACAAGTGTGGCCGTAGCTGTAATGGCAGGAGAGTGAGGCATCTGGTCATACAGAATCCCACTATCCACAAACAGAGAAAGATAAATTTTGATGCTCAGCTTGCTTTCTTGCCTTACCCCCAACCCCTGTCTGAAGTGGAAATTTCTGGTTGTGTTATGTGTTGCAAACTCGGGTGATGTTTGTTTTGCTGAAGCAGACCTGTTAAGAGGACACATTTGGAGAGAGTATAAGTTGGACCTAACAGACAGTGACTGGATGCTTTCACTGCTTGGCATGCAATGCTTCCTTGGTTTCAGCACTTTACTTGTCTTTACTTCACTGGGAGAAGTACAGCAGAGAATTCCTCCTGGTATTCTTGCTGGTTCTGGTTGCTCTGCTGACTCAGGCCAATTCAACAGACGCCTGGCTGTTTCTTCTGAATCTTGCCACCACTGTTGATTTATGTTTGGTGACACTTTTTGAAATAGACTGTTGGTATCCTGACACAACTGAACTGGACTGCTGGTCTCCTGACAACAGACTATGGGATCACTCCAAAGAACGACTTTTAAACAGGTCCACATCCTCTTGTCCTATTTAGCATCTTTTAGAATGGTGTTATCTACAATGGATCTTCATTTGTTAGTTAAAGCCTTATAGAAACTTCATTACGGACACTCAGAGAGATGTGTCTCCTAAGTGATGTCAAACCCATTGAAACGGACAATGATCAACCATCACACTGAGTGAACACCATGAAGCATTTTCTTTACTCCAGAAAAATCACAGATGTGCCAACTTTCAACCCTCAGAGAATGGAACTGATCTCATATGTTGGGGGATACATCTAGTACAGATTATTTTATGGTCTTGTCTTAGTGCACAGCTAATTAATAACTAAAAGAAAACATTTGTTTAGATAATGTTTTATTTTATACATTGGTAGATCAATATTTCATATTACTAAACAAAGTATGATCTAAAAGTATAACCCAATAAAGTGCTTGTGATATAATGACCCTTTCCGGAGTATTTGTATCTTAATTTGAATCTTCAACAGATAAATACAGGGTTTCATTCAGCAGTGTGTATATATATATATATATATATATATATATATATATATATATATACATTCTTAGATGCCCTTAAATAGCAAACAACCAATGTTGCCCTAAGTAGAGAGGTTTAGTTGTTAGATTCACAGAGACCTA
>NC_034594.1:47913577-47918179 GCF_900095145.1 Mus pahari
AATACCTAGGTGTGACTCTAACTAAGGAAGTGAAAGATCTGTATGACAAGAACTTCAAACCCCTAAAGAAAGAAATTGAAGAAGATCTCAGAAGATGGTTATTTTCTTTATATTGTTCTGGTTTTAAAAATTTGAAACTACAGAAAAGTATAGAAGAACATAAGTCTTTTCTAATCCAAGTAGATAGCATTAACAATTAAATTACTGTTAGCTCCAGCGAATACCCTCTTTCTTGCGCTTATGATCCCTCATACCTCTATTTCTTTCCCTTATATTTCCCTTACATATTTTACAAAAATGTAATATAGAATTTGTAGGTTTTGTAATCATTTATATCTAGGCTAGACACGTGGAAGTCTTATGTGAAGTGAGTATTAGACACTGTTTATATAATCCATATGAACTAAATTCATATTTTACAAGCAAAGAACTTCTAGTACATTATATTATTTGTTGTTGGTAAACATCAGTCCTTGAAGGGAGGGCAAGCTACTTTGTTTAGATAAATGGGGTATGGTTATGTTAGTAAACACTAAACCCTTCTTCTATCTGAAACAATCATTGTAGAGAATAAAAAAACCAAGCAATCTGTGCAAAATGACTGTACTTTATATCAAGAAGTAAGATGTTCTTCCCTGTAAATACTGTTGGAGAGGAGAAGAGTATCAAAACAGAATTTACAACACAGCCCCACTACACCACCCGTATGAATGTAATATTAGATCTCTACAGTAGGGTAATATGAATAGTCCCATAAATGCAGAGTAATGTTACATCGTATGCACATATTAATGTAGCAATGTGGAGAGCAGAAAGGAGGAAGCTGAAAGTCAAAGACATTGATACATTTCAGTTATCAACATAATGTGACCTGATGTGTGCAAGAACAGGTCTTTCTTCTGTGTTACCTTATTTTAAATCTTATGGAAAAATTATGTATCTGTGAGAGGAGAAACCACGTAGTATTATATTTGTTACATGTAATACCACAATGTACCTCTAGTACTTAAAATATCTCTGGACAAAAGTCTTGTATTAAATGTTTGTGTAATGAATATAACACATTCTTAGCACCCTCATGAGTCAGGAAGTAGCCCAGGTTGTCTCCAAAATTAACATATTTGTGTCTTTGAAATTATTTTTATTTAATTATAATACGATAATAAACATACAATAAAAGTATTTATTGGGACTACTTTCTACAACACAACATAGTGTGTGCAAAGGAAAAAAAATCTTGTTCTTTCCTACAAGGAACAGATTTCCCAATTAATATATGTGTCTGGTGTGCGAATAATGTAAGTTTGAAAAAAAAAGTAAAAAGATTTAGTTAGACAAAACAGAGCTCGTAGGATGCACTAGGTCAATTTCTTGTCTTGCTCCCAATTACTGGGAACTTAACCTCATGCTAGGAATACACAACTGTTCTATCAGGTTGCTTAAGGTGGATAGTTTTAAATATGTGTTAGAGAAACCCATCTAAGACTCCAAGGAAATTCTGGCTGAACTCTGTGTTAATTGAGCTTCTAAATCCACAAAGGTGGATAATGTAAATCTACAGATCTAAAAAGAAAGGTACAACACGAGCTAACCTTAAGCGAAGACACCCAAGGGTGCTTAGAGTGCAAATAGGAAGAGTCAGAGGTTACGGAGTCCATTCTTACCTGGTAATTCACTGTTATTTCCCTGGCTAATTGAGGTGAGTGGACTGAAAATGAAGAAGGATAAAGTAGCAACCTTTCTGAATTCTTATTCAAAATCCTAAGATGAAAATTCCTAAGAAGTCATTGGTTGTATTTCATGTGTTTCATAGCATATCACAACTTTTAAAAACCTACGACTATAAATTATTTCACGGTGCTCTTTAGCCTCTGCCCTGTCTCCCGTCGTCAAGGGAAATGTCCTTCCCACTTCTGTTTTTATATGAACTTGCAATGGAGTATCCTTTACATATATATATATTATTCAGTCATTAGAAGGGACTAATATCTGAGTAAAGAATGTAATTTCTTAAGAGCTACAGGAAGCAAGCTGAGGTTGCAGCTTCAAGCATAGTTAACAAAGAAAACAAACTCACAGGAGAGACGTTGATAAAATAATTGCAGTAAGAAAGAAAAGTGTCAGTGCTGTGACATTCTTTAGCATCCCAGAGGCAACAAGGTCAAACAGACTCTTAGGCAAAGCATATTATTGGAATTTCCTGAAAGTTCAAAGCTAATAGTTATAAGTCAATGCTGAAGAATTTCATATATTCTACATCTAGATACATTTGTGCATCTTTAGATATGAGTGTATCAAATTGAGTGATTTTTTCCCCCTCATATATGTCTTAGAATTGGTTTCTATTGCTAAGAAGAAACACCTTGAACAAAGCAACTTGAAGAGGAAAGGGTTGAAGGGTTGATTTGGCTTCTACTTCCACAGCAGTGCAGGAACCTGGAAGCAGGAGCTGATGCAGGGGCCATAGAGTAGTGCTGCTTACACATGGCTGGTTTGGCCTGCTTTCTTATAGAACCCAGGACCATCAGTCCAGGGATGGCGCCACCCACAATGGACTTGGACCTCCCTCAGTGATGTCTAGTTAAGTCCATGCCTGACAGCAGGGTCTTAAGGAGGCATTTTCTCAACTGAGAATTCATCCTCTCTGATGACTCTATCTTATGTCAAGTTGCCAGTACAGATATCCTGCTTCAGTGCTTTAATCTCTCAAGAAACCTGTCCATTCTATCTACTGGGAGTAAAAGTTCAGTTATGAACTCTCTGGAGGATACGGGACACAGTCCTGAGATTTTTCTCATTATGAACTACAGTGATAACTGTGATGCTTGGCTTTGATTTTCAACATTAGAATTTAGGGAACAATCCTCTGGGCTTGTCTGTGAAGGAGGTTCTATACTATGTTAACTAGGTGGGAAGACCTACTCTAAACACTGGACAGGGGTCACTGTCCCATGAACTGGGGTCTCAGGATGAATGAAAAGAGAATGGAAGATGTAGCAATGTTGCCTGTAGTATTAAAAATTATTACCACCTTTGCCCAGGAAGGCGACCATGCTACCAACCCCTCCCTTTTGTTCCACCCAGCTCAGTTCTGGGATCAGCCACTGCCAGCCCTGGCCCAGCTTCTCTTTCCACCTGCCTTTGCTCTGGGAGGTCTCACTACCAGCCCACTCCTGAGATCCTTGAATCCACCAATAAAAGACATACACCCAGCTAAACTTTGCCTGCTAAGCACATTTGTTGGGTGCAGATATCTCCTGCCTAGAAAAGTATGCCTTTACCCATTTATCATTTCTGTCTCTCCTCCACATCCTTGGCCACCTACCCACAGTGGAGGCTGTAGGCCCTAGCTCTCCCTGAGGCCTTACATGATGACTACATTGCTTTTTCTCCAAGGCATGACATAAAAGCCTCTCCCCTTCCTTTTCATCTCCCTCTTGCTCCTGGGACTCGGAAGTCCAACCTATACCTTCTGCCCAACAATTGGCCCCCTGCCTTCTTTATTGACAAATCAAGGACCAATTGGGAATCAGGATTTTAACCTCAGGACTTCCTAACATCATTCATCTCATTATCTTTCTTGACTATGGATCCAGTGTGACTAGCTTTCTGACTCTCCTCACATCATAATTTCTCTGTGGTGAAGGATTATGATTCCAAACTGTGAGCCAGAATAAAAATTTACTCTGTCAATTGTTTTTGTCAGGCATTTGAGTGTGTCAATATGATCAAATGCAACTAATGCAAAAATTAATAAGTAAAATTTACTAATAAAATATGAAGCTACAATGACTGAGTATCTGACTTTGGAGAAAGGACAGAATAATAGTTTTTCTTCTTCTTCATTTGTAGTTACACCATAAACATTCTTGCAACTCTACTTGTCAATCGACATTGTTAAACCCAATAATACCAATCTCCTCTGATGATTTCATAACAACCAGCACAGCAGCATATCATTGCCCAGGCAGGCAACAATGGCACCTGTCAGGGAGGTAACTAATGGTAACTAATTTGACTCAAGGGTTCTCAGTAGATGATAGTTCATATCTGGCATGGTAAATCCAGCCAACTTCCCATGGCTGGGTAAGCTTGTAAGCCCAAGAGAAACATCTACTACTGCCACTATCCTCAACCAATATAATTCCTAACTAAAGAACTAAGGAACATAGCCAGACAAGAAACTGGTAATATCTCCCAGCCGAACCTCACCCCTGATTTTTTCCCAGAAGTTCTGTTTCCTAAAATTTCCTACAAAGTATTCATTATGCACACTCTCTGAGAAAATTTCATATTTCATACAGGTGTTGAACACATCAAACATGCAAACTAATTTAATAAACTAGAATTTAACTCCCATGCTGGGTTTTTATTGGCATACACAAATACTGCTTTTGAACAACTAGCAAATGTGTTATTATGGAGGAATATTTAGCAAAACAAAAGGTGAAAATTGAGGTGGGCTAGGGAGGTGGGGGAAATCCAGGAGTACAATTACCAAGATAACAGAAGATGAATATAGATTTTTAAACTTATTTTATTAGATATTTTCTTCATTTACATTTCAAATGCTATCCCGAATGTCCCCTATACCCTTCCCCC
>NC_034594.1:47919084-47920156 GCF_900095145.1 Mus pahari
AGTACTATGTCCAGTTTTCTGAGGAACCGCCAGACTGATTTCCAGAGTGGTTGTAAAAGCTTGCAATCCCACCAGCAATGGAGGAGTGTTCTTCTTTCTCCACATCTTCAGCAGCATCTGCTATCCCCTGAATTTTTGATCTTAGCCATTCTGACTGGTGTGAGATGGAATCTCAGGGTTGTTTTGATTTGCATTTCCCTGATGACTAAGGATGTTTCTCTCCATTTACTTTGATGTTGGCTACTGGTTTGCTGTAGATTGCTTTTATTATGTTTAGGTAGGGGCCTTGAATTCCTAATCTTTCCAAGACTTTTATCATGAAGGGGTGTTGGATTTTGTCAAATGCTTTCTCAGCATCTAACGAGATGATCATGTGGTTTTTGTCCTTGAGTTTGTTTATATAGTGTATTACGTTGATGCATTTCTATATATTAAACCATCCCTGCATCTCTGGGATGAAGCCTACTTGGTCATGATGGATGATCATTTTGATGTGTTTTTGCATCGATATTCATAAGGGAAATTGGTCTGAAGTTCTCTTTCTTTGTTGGAACTTTGTGTGGTTAAAGTATCAGACTAATTGTGGCTTCATAGAACGAATTGGGTAGAGGACCTTCTGTTTCTATTTTGTGGAATAGTTTGAGGAGTGTTGGAATTAGGTCTTCTTGGAAGTTCTGATAGAAAACTGCACTAAACCCATCTGGTCCTGGGCTTTTTTTGGTTGGGAGACTATTAATGACTGCTTCTATTCCCTTAGGGGAAATGGAACTGTTAATATCGCTAATCTGATCCTGATTTAACTTTGTTACCTGGTATCTGTCTAGGAAGTTGTCCATTTTATCCAGGTTTTCCAGTTTTGTTGAGTATAGCCCTTTATAGTAGGATCTGATGATGTTTTGGATTTCTTCAGGATCTTTTGTTATGTCTCCTTTTTCATTTCTATTTTTGTTAATTAGGATACTGTCCTGGTGCCCTCTAATTAGTCTGGCTAAGGGTTTATCTATTTTGTTGATTTTCTCAAAGAACCAGCTCCTGGTTTGGTTGAATCTTTGAATAGTTCTTTTGTTTCCAC